>NC_086122.1:37989001-38269001 GCF_963921235.1 Mobula hypostoma
TTCGTGGGCCTCTTCCCATCCCTCCTCCCACGGCACAGTCAACTCAACCAGAATTATTTTCTTGTCTTCCGTTGACCACAGTACAATGTCCGGGCATAGGGTTGTGTGCACCACATCCAGGAACTGCAGCCTCCTTCCCACATCGACCCTCGTCTCCCAGGACCTGGCCGTTAGCAGCAGATTGGGCTTTGGTTGTTTGGTTATGAAAGGCCTAGCTCCCTCTTTGATGAAGGTGATGGTCTTCCTCAAATCTGTGTCAACCATCCTCTTCTTGCATCTCTCCCGCTCTAGTACTAAAATATGCGTGCAACTGTAGCTCAGGAAAAAACACCCCGAAAAGTGGAAGCTAATGTTAAAGTTGGAGCTAGGCCTTTCACAGCTGAATATTTGTGACTTATCATTTTATGTGACCGGGCAAAAGATAAATATCTTCATCCTGAAAGGCTGCAAGGATGATCACTTCTGGTCCTCAAATGTCCCAAAGGTCAATCTTCAGCTCATCCCATTCACTTCATGAGAATTGCCCTTGACTTCAAGGAAAAGGGGGATGGAGCTTCAATCACTCCTGGGTCAGCGAGAATCGCAGGTATAAAGCATCATGGGATGAAACTGTACCTGGGATAATTGATGGTTGTAGTTTGAGAGACAAGTCATTGGCCCAGGATATTACTACAGTACTGTTCCACACTGCAATGTTCTGGTCTCGTTCACTTTCAATTACTTCTTCAATAATATTTGTTCCATTAATAGTTTGAAGCAAAAACCATAAGAACATAGGATATAGGAGCAGAAATAGGCCATTCGGCCCGTCAAGTCTGCTCTGCCATTTTATCATGGTTGATCCATTTTCTTTCTGAACCCCAATCTCCTGTCTTCTCTCTGTATCCCTTCATGCTCTGACTAATCAAGAATCTATCAACCTCTGCCTTAAATGTACCAAATGACTTGGGCTCCACAGCTGCCTGTGGTAACAAATTCCACAGATTCACCACTCTATGTCTATAGAAATTCCTCCTCATCTCCATTCTAAATAGATGCCCCTCTATTCTGAGGCCATGTCCTCTGGTCTTCCAAAGGAAGCATCCTCTCCACATCCATTCGGAGGCCTTTCAACATCTGATAAGTGTCAATGAGGTCACCCCTCATTCTTTTGAATTCCAGCGGGTAGAGGCCCACAGCCATCATGTGCTCCTCATATGACAAGCCTCCCAATCCCGGAATCATTTTGTTCTCCCGTGACTAAAGCAGGTTCAGTTTCTGACGCACCTCTTCAAGTAATCAAACAGTCCACTAGCAGGATGTGGCCAACATTTGGACACGGATTGATAAGTGGCAAGTAACAGTTGCATGTTGAGGCAGGTCAGAGTCTGGTGATCCAAACCTTATTCCTGCTTTCATCTACGAGATATGTTACCAGTATGATGAATTACTCCCAACTTGATTGATTGCAGCTGAAGGGTTGCCCAGAACAAAGTGGTCAGAAGGTTTAAATTTCCATCCATCACCCTAAATATTCAAAGATTAACTTTATTTGTTACATGTACATTGAAATGCCGAAGAACTTCCATCTCCATTAACTCCCTTCTGTGAATACTGTGCTATGGATAGGGCGCGTACCATCCACAAAATACTTTGCTGGAAAGTCCAAAGTAAATTTATTATCAAAGTACATGTATATCATCACATACAACCCTGAGATTTATTTTTTGTGGGCATACTCAATAAATCTATAGAACAATAACCATAACCAAATCAATGAAAGACTGCACCAACTTGGACTTTCAACCCGAGAGCAGAAGACAACAGACTGTGTAAATATGAAGGAAAGAAATAAAAATAAATAAGTAAGCAATAAATATTAAGAATATGAGGTAAAGAGTTCTTGAAAGTGAGCCTACAGGCTGTTGGAACAATTCAATGATGGGGCAAGTGAAGTTGAGTGAAGTTATCTCCTTTGATTCAAGAACCTGATGGTTCCTGTATATTTTGATGGTGAAAGGGCTGGTGTTACTTTGGCAGTGTCCTCTAAACCTATGAGCATCAGCTGCATCGAGGTATATTGCCTGCAATAGCCCTCCAAGTTGATCACTACCCTTGCTCTGAGAAATATTGTTCCTCTTTCTGTGGCTTCAATTCTGGAAATCCCTCCTTAAAAGTATGGTGGGTGTCTCCACCCAAGGATTGCAGTAACTCAAGAAGATGGCTGCCCACAACCTTGTCATGAGCAACAAGTTCTCACCTTGCCAATGGCAGCCACAGCCCATAAGAATAACCTTACAGAAACGCAAGAAAATCTGCAGATGCTGGAAATTCAAGCAACACACACAAAATGCTGGTAGAACACAGCAGGCCAGGCAGCATCTATAGGAAAAGTCTAGTCCTGACGAAGGGTCTGGGCCCGAAACGACAACTGTACCTCTTCCTATAGATGCTGCCTGGCCTGCTGTGTTCTACCAGCATTTTGTGTGTGTTGCTTGAATGATCCAACAGAAATAAGTCGTCACCAACTTTTGAGAGAGCTGCTGTCTGAGACTTACTACAACACTTGAGTTGCTGGAGGAACTTGGTGGGTCAGGCAGCATCTATGGAGAGAAATGGGTCGGGATCTTTCATCAGGACTGTGTGGACTCTGTGTTTCCAGCGAGATTTACTCCTTTATAAGGAATGAGCTGTCAATATTATGACATCTGTTGCTGTTGAACATCAATTTTGGGACGTTAATTGTCATGACATCAGGCAATAATGACTAAGCATCCAGGAACATGACTAAGCAGCCAGTAACTTTGAAGAACTTTCACAGCAGACTGAGACATGAACCCAAAGGGCAATTTTGAACCGACTTCTTGAACATTTTACACTTCAAAATATAGATTGGACCGTTGTACAAGATGGGGCAAAAATAGCAAATTCAACATAAAATTCTGTGATACTTTGCAATATTTATCTGAGAAGAACACAAAGCACATGCACTTTAACAACAATGTCAGCAGGGTTGTTGAACAGTTCTTGCTGTTTATCTGCCAAAGAAAACTCCTGGCTTTTCGCCACCATTTTAGAGTGTGTTATTGGCAGAGTGGTTTGTGATTATCTGCACTCTTTTTCAGTTCTCTGTTTTCTCAGCATTGTGCTGGAGAAGGTTGTGAGACAGCAGTCTGTGGTTGTTTTGCATCTTTCACAGCAACTTTCGGGTTTATGCGACGCGATATTCTTACACGGAATTCTTCACACTGCCATGGAGGAATGGTAGCAAGTGTGGACGCAGCCCATCAATGCCAACTGCAAAGTCAGAGCCAATATTTATAATTCCTGGATAAAAGACCAGTAGATTAATTAACACTGCTAACATGAGGTTCAATTTGAATCTAAAGAAAGTAAGTTTGGCATGGGAATGGTAAGTGAAAGAAAAAGTCACAGGAAATATTCAAGTAGGATGTGACTTTTGGAGGAGATTTCATATCAGTGAAACACCAGCAAGACATCCTGCCTCTTCAGATTGTGCTAATAATGAACGCTGATTAAGAAGCTCTTTCCCCCACTATGCAGGGCATGCCCTCTTCTCACTGCTACCATCAAGGAGGAGGTACAGGAGCCTGAAGACATACACTCTCAATGTTTCCGTTCTCAAGTGTGGAATGACATTCACTTTTTGCCACCCTGCCTCAGGGTATGTTGGCATTGTTGGAACAATAGAGATTGACTAGAAGGGTTAAATTGAGGATCATTTGCTGGGAGTAGAATCTGAATACATTTAGCAGATGCAGAGTTAATGTTTCAGGTGTGATGAGAGACAATGGAGCTTCAGTCTGAAACACTAACACTGCTTGTCTTTCCACAGATACTGCCCGGACCACTGGTTCTTTCTAGAATTTTATTTTTCCAGTCCTGGTGAACGTTCTCGGCCCCAATTGTCAACTTTTTACTGTATTCCTTTTGGTGTCTGACTTCTGGAGCTCCTCAGTATTTCAGGCAAACACGAGGAATTCTGCAGATGCTGGAAATTCAAGCAGCACACATCAAAGTTGCTGGTGGAACCTCTTCCTAGAGATGCTGCCTGGCCTGCTGCGTTCACCAGCAACTTTGGTGTGTGTTGTCAGTATTTCAGGAAACGCTTCTTCCCCACCAGCAGAAGGAATGAATGAACCCATGAGCACTAATTCACTTTTTTTTCGTTACTTATTTGAGGTTTTCCCTCATGCAGCCTTTTGGAGCTCATTCCATTACTTTCATTTCTGTTGTTTGATTGCAAAATTTTAGCACTTGTTAATGTTTCATTTCCTTTGTAGTCACTGGAGGCAGATCAGACCATCTTACTGAAGATGAAGAAGCTGGTTAAGGCCATTCACTCCTCTGGACTCGGTAAGTCCCAAGTTAGTATAATGATGAAATCACAATCCACACATCGTTATTGAGATAGTGATTGAGAAAGCTATTTCATGAAAGGGAGAGTTTCCCTTTCCTGGAAAAGGAGGAACAGAGAATTGTCTCTGAAAGAGCTTCTTGTATATTTTAATGAAACCTATCCCAAAGGAAGAGGAAAGTATAAATTAATTGCATTCTTTCTCGCCTGATTCACTGTTATATTGAGTAAGGCCAGCTGTTTTGAAATGTGAATGTGTTTGACAATGTCTGCAGATTGCATACCCTTCACTCTTTCCACCAGTCTTGTAAACCCGTCCAGCCTGCAAGATGAAGAGAGGCCCTCCGTTGGCCAGGGTTGGCCATAGATACGCAAGCCAGGGCAGGAGGATATCGACAGCAAGCTGTTGGCTATGCAGCAAGCTCCCCACTCCACACATCTGATGAACCCAAAGGAATGGCACTAGCACCATTGCAGGAGTTGCCAGTCAGTGCTGAACTCAACGTTAGACTGTCTTAGGGACTCCAGCTCGGATTTATAGTCTGGGTTTACCCCCAAAGCCTTCCTCACGAGCATGTACAGCCACAAGGCAGTGGAGGTTTGAAATCAGAGATTTCCTTCTTCTAGATGAGCTGCCAACCACGGCTGACAAGCCCCATCTGCCCAAAGTGACCAGTTTCAAGGTGTCAGTAACCCGCCTTTCTCCCTTCTCCTGTCAGTAGAAGCGGTTCTGCTGGGCTTAGCAGCCAAGCCACGTGTGAAATCTGGAGCGGGGCTTGGTTGTCGGAGACTAACTGAGATGCATGCCATTGGGAGCATTTCATAGGTAGTGGGAGCTTAACCCCAATACCACCCCGGCTTTGACAGCCTTGAGGAGCCCTCCTACAAAGTAACGATGATGATAATAACTGAAAGACTGCGGAACATGAACAGGGTTGCCCCAATAGTAACATCCACAACTGGTGTTATCCCCAAGTCACTACGCAAAAGCATTAAACAATTAGACCTACACAGCAATATTTATGTAAATCTTCAGAAAGCCACAATACTAAACATCTCTAGAATAGTCCGAAAGTTCCTGGCAATTGAAAAATGAGTGTGCTTGGCTATGCCTGTACCTCAGGTTTTACCAGCATGAGCTGAGAAAAAAGATAAAAATACAATAATAATAATAATTAATAACACCTTTATTTATAGAGCACTTTGAGTTCAAAAGTCAGTAGGTTATGTTATAAAACTCTGGTTAAGCCGCTCCTGGAGTATTGCATATATTTCTGGATGCCCAACTACAAGAAGGATGTTGAGGCTTTGGAGAGGGTGCAGAAGATGTTTACCAGGATGCTGCCTGGTTTAGAAGCAGGTGCTGGACAAACCTGAGTTTCTTTCTCTGAAGCAGTGGAGGCTGAGGGAGATTGGATAGAGGATTACAAGATTATGAGAGGCGTAGATACAGTACAGTAGACAGGGAGTATCTGTTTCTCCGAGTTGAAATGTCTAATACCAGAGGGCATGCATTGAAGGTGAGAGGGGTAGCTTCAAGGGGGATGTGAGGGGTAAGTTTTTTACTCGGGGAGAACGCGTTGCCTGGTATGGTGGTAGAGCCAAATACATTAGAGGCTTTTAGGAGGTGCTTGAATAGGCACACATATGAAAGGAAGATGAACGGATATGGCCATGGTATGGGTAGGAGGGATTAGTGTTTGGGTGGCTTTGATCTGCTTTTTAGCTGGTTTGGCTCAACGTTGTTCTGTGTTCTATGTTTTCATCCAGACGATGTAGTTCAAAGTACTTTACGATGGGATGAAGTACAAACATGAAAGTAAAAACAAACGTGAAAATAAAAGTCAAAAAGATGTTAGTTAAAACCAAGGTTAAATAAACAAATGTTGAGCTGGGGTTTAAAACTCTCAACTTTTCGGCCTACACAGTGATATTTATGTTAATTCATTATAGTTTTAAGTATTGAATTCCACCGTCGAGGAACGTAGTTCAATTTTTGATGTTATCTTTAGACTTTAGTGGAAAAATGATTGATGGTCCTTATAGTCTTTACCTGGAATGACACTGCGAGATGGTCCTGATGCAGAATCCTATCCTGGACTCCCTGTCAGATTACCAGCAGGTTGTAAGAGTGGGCTCCCTCACCTCCAACCCTCTGACTCTCAATAGAGGAGCCCCCCAGGGCTGCATACTGAGTCCCCTCCTTCACTCCCTGTATACCCGTGACTGTGTCGCCACCCACAGTTCCAACCTGCTAATTGAATTTGCCGACGACAGTACAGTGATTGGCCTAATTTCAAACAATAACAATCTAGCCTACAGGGAAGAAGTCATCACCCTGACACAGTGGTGTCAAGAAACCAACCTCTCCTTCAATGTCGCAAAAACAGAGGGGCTGTTTGTGGATAACGGGAGGAATGGAGACGGGCTAACCCCTATTGACATCAATGGATCTGGGGTTGAGAGGGTGAACAGCTTCGAGTTCCTCGGCATCCACATCATTGAGGACCTCATGTGGTCTCTACACACCAGCTGTGTGGTGAAAAAGGCACAACAGCGCCTCTTTCATCTCAGATGGTTGAGGAAGTTTGGTATGGGCATCCAAATCCTAAGAAATTTCTACAGGGGCACAATTGACAGCATCCTGACTGGCTGCATCACTGCCTGGTATGGGAACTGTACCTCCCTTAATCGCAGGACTCTGCAGAGAGCGGTGCAGACAGCCCAGCACATCTGTGGTTGTGAACTTCCCATGATTCAGGACATTTACAAGGACAGGTGTATAAAAAGGGTCCGTACGATCACTGGGGACCCAAGTCATCCCAACCACAATCTATTCCAGCTGCCACTATCTGGGAAGCAGTAACGCAGCATAAAAGCCAGGACCAACAGGCTCCGGGACAGCTTCTTCCACCAGCCCATCAGACTGATGAACTCACACTGACTTGAGTGTACTCTATATTACATTGACTGTTCTATTTACACACGTTTGTATTATAAGTTACTATGATTGCACATTGCACATTTAGATGGAGATATAACAAAGATTTTTACTCCTCATGTATGTGGAGGATATAAGAAATAAAGTCAATTCAATTCTTGGCCCAAAACGGCGACATCCATAGATGCTGCCTGACCTGCTGAGCTCCTCCAGGACATTATGTGTATTGCTGGGTGGAACTGTCTGTATCCATGATTCACTACTAGCCCTTTTGCCAGTTTTGTCGTTTGAAGCCCAGATGTGAGCTGTTCCCAGAGAAATGCAGAATGCTGCGTTGTTGGAAGACCCATTGTTTGGATGGGATTTAAAGCTGACTATCCTCTTCAGTAACTTTTAAGAGTTTATGATGCTCTTGAAGAACAGAGGAAATATCACTGATTCTGACCAATATTTATCTATTATTTCAATGAATAAAGCAAATGATCCAGTTGTGATCATTTGCTGTATGTGGGAGAAGTGCTGGGGTGGTGATGGTCATTCAGAGAATCTTGCAGCCTGTGCCTGCCACAGCTCTTTTTATACAAAAGCTGGGGCAGTGCCAGCAAGGTGCTGCTCCAGTCCAGCTTGTCTCCAGGCTCAGCAGTTGGGCCCTGAGAGGAGTCCTTGCCTTGAATCCTCAGCTGCAACCTCCAGGTCATAAGGGTAAACTGGTCCACTGATTGCACCCCTTTAAGTAATGTTGGACATTTCCAGACTTGCCCAATGCATGGTTTTGTGCAGAAGTTGGCATTCTAGATCAGCATCATAAGAGCATATGATTTAGGAGCAGAATTAGGCCACTTGGCCCATTGAGTCTGCTCTGCCATTCATCATGCTGATCTATTTCCTTCTCGGCCCCAATCACCCGCCTTCTTCCCGTAACCCTTCATACCCTAACTAATCAAAAATCTATCAATCTCTGCCTTAAGTATACCCAATGACTTGGCCTCCACAGCTGCCTGTGGGAGTAATTTACACAGATTCACTACTCTATGGCTAAAGAAATCCCTCCTCATCTCCGTTCTAAATGGATGTTCCTTTGTTCTATGGCTGTGTCTTCTGGTCTTAGACTCCCCCACTATAGGAAACATCCTCTTCACATCCACACTATTGAGATCTTTCAACAGTTGATAGGTTTCAGTGAGGTCACCAATCATTCATCTGAATTCCAGTGAGCACAGGCCCAGAGTCATCAAACACTCTTCACTTGCTAAGGCATTTAATCCTGAAATCATTTTTGTGAAGTTCTTTTGAACCCTCTGCAATATCAGCACATCCTTTCTTAGATAAGGGGCCCAAAGCTACTCACAATGGCCCAAGTGAGACCTCACCAGCGCCTTATAAAGCCTCGACATTACATCCTGGGGGTGTAATCTATATGGGGAAGATGTATTTTAGTTACGTTTTGTACAAAATACATTGGTCTGTTATTGTCAGATGTACTGCGTTACAGTGAATGGCTTGTCTTGTGTTGTGTTCATACAGATCAGATCATTACACAGTGCCGTGAAGCAGAACAAGGCAAAACAATGAGAACGATGAGAATAAAGTGTTACAGTTACAGAGAAAGTGCAGTGCAAGTAGAGAATAAAGTGCAAGAGATCATAACGAGGTAGATCGTGTGGCTAAAAGTCCAATTTAACATACTAAGGAACTATTTAATAGCAACACACACAAAATGCTGGAGGAACTCAGCAGGTCAGGCAGCACCTATGGAGAGGAATGAACAGTCGACGTTTTGGGCAGAGTCTCTCCATCAGGACTCTTGCTCTGGATTTCTGCTGAATCTCTTGTGTTTATAACTAATAGTTTTAAAACCGTGGTTTAGAAGCTGACCAGGCTTTTGTGTCTTCTGCCCGATGGGAGAGAGGAGATGAGGGAATGTACTGTGGGACTAAAGGTGTCCCTAATGATGGCATCATCAGTGGCCTTGCAAATCCCGGTCCTTTGAGCTGTGCCACCCAGAAACCTCCCCAATTTAACCCTAGTCTAATCATGTGACAATCTACATTGACTAATGAACCTACCTGGTTCGTCTTCGGACTGTGGGAGGAAACCGGAGCACCCGGAGGAAACCCACGTGTTCATGTGGAGAACGTACAAACTCCTTACAGGCAGTGACAGGAATTGAGTTCTGGTCACTGGTATGGTAAACCTGTGATAACCACAATGCTACTGTGTGTTGTTCCTCAGGTCCCTTTTGAATTTTTCACCTCTAACCTTTTACTGGCCCCTATACTTGGAGATGATACTTGAATTCAAGGAAAAAAGTGGGGATTCTAAAAATGTGGAATTCTAAGGTTCTCTTAAAACAAAGTGCCTCCTGGTTAGTCAGAATTTTAAGGGAAAGGGCCAAGGGAAATTTCCAGAGGTTGGTAGGGAGCCAAGGTTGGACCGCCAAAGGGGAGGGGGTAGGGTGGTATTGGAAAAATGTGAAAATTACATGAGAACGTCTTACATTGGGAAAGCAGTGTAAATATAATTCTTGCTGAAGGGCAGATAATTAGCAAGTCAGATTTGTTCTAGCTGCCTGGAGAGATTAGACATGTTTCTTACTGCTGGCTGACCTTGAAGGAGTCAAAGTGAAGGAAGTATAACTCATTTTCACTCAGTCCACCCCTCCCCCCCCCGCCTACTTCTCAGCCCATGATAGGTCTCCTGCTTGGTGATGGCTACAGATGCCAAGCATCGTAATTCTCCATTTTCATCATAATGATGGGAGGGATCATCAGCTCAATGCCAGGGATCAGTACTAATTTCTGTCAGGAGCAGAACGGCGAGAAAGAAGGAAGTGAAGATCTTTCTATGTATCCTGAATGCTATTGCAATGTTTGACAAAGTTCGGTTATGATCTTTGCATGGGATTATGTGTAGCTCAAAGTTCAAGGTAAATTTATTACCAAAATATGGCACCGTATACAACCCTGGCTTTCTTTTTCTTGTGGGCAATCACAGTAAATACAAAACACAATAGAATCGTTGAAAGACCACACCCAACAGGACAAACAACAACCACTGTGCAAATTCAAAAAGAAAGAAAATAAATAAATTAATTAAATAAATAATACAAGAACAGAAGATGAAAAGTCCCTGAAAGTGAGTCCATAGGTTTGTGGGTAGTGATGGGGCAGGTGAAGTTATCTCACTGGTTCAGGAGCCTGATGGTCGAGGGGTAATAACTGTTCGTGAACCTGTGGTGTGAGTCCTGAGGCTCCGGTACCTTCTTCCCGATGGCAGCAGTGAGAAGAGAGCATGCCCTGGGTGGTGGGGGGGGGGGTCCATGATGATGGCATGCTGGTTTCTGTGACAGCGCTCTGTGTAGATGGGCTCAGTGGCGGGGTGGGGGTGGGCTTTACCCGTGATGGAATGGGCAGTATCCATTACTTTCTGCAATCTAATGGAACATCTAAATGCTAAAATTAGTTCGGTTTGTTTATGTTTGTCTTGGGAGAAAAATGCAAATGGAACTGTTACGTTATATTGTCATGCATGTTTCTGAGGATCAGGTTAGTCTGTGAAGATGTTGAGAAGTTGAAAGACCTTAAAGTTCGCTAGAGGTTTTCCAGAATTGTACCAGAATTCTCAAAGTTTCATATTTATTTATAGACATTAACTATTTAGTCTATCTGGTGCATGGCCATTCTCAGAGTATTCCTATCAGTTCCGTTTTCCAATTTTCCTGCGTGCCCATCAGCTTTTCCCTGATTCTCCTACCAGCCAGCTTCTCCAGAGTTCCTCTAGTCTACCAGCATATCTTTGGGTAGTGGGGACACACTGGAGTGTGCTGGGGACCCTGTGCCATCAGAGTGAGAACCCAGACCGCACCCGAGTTTGAGATCAAACCCCAGGTTTGTGGGATCTGTGCAGCTAATTGAGGCACCATAGAGCCTTTGGAAAGATTCACCACAAAATGAGATGTCTGAAGCGATGGAATGATTTGATAGCATGCGTAGAGAAACCTGGGTGATTAAAAGTAGAGCTAGGCAGTTCATGAATGATGTTAAGAACTAATTTCCATTCAGCAGTTACGAAAATTCAACAGTCTCTCTGATCCTTTCCATCAAAGAATCTGTTGAATCAAAGAACAAAAGTCAACTTTATTCACCATATACGTCTCCATGTTTTAGGAATATTTTATGGTGTGTTAATGTGACAGGCACAAAACAGACAATTATAAAGAATTTTAAGTTATATAAAAGTAATGTTAGTTAATGGTTATGAATGTGGAACTGGTGAATGTAGTTAAGGCAAAATGCCTCTGTTGAATGACAGAAGGAGATGACTTGAAGACTTAATGAAATGTTAAAAAAAGTTTACTTTAGATAAGCTTATTTATAAACAGGAAATGTTGGGAAACTTTCTTTAAAAGGGTCTTTGACTTGAAACGTGATTCATTTTCTCTTTCCACAAATGCTGCCTGACTTGCTGTGTGTTTCCAGCATTTTCTGTTCTTATTTTAGGTTTCCAGCCTCTGCATTTTTGATTTTTATTGTGCATTTACTAACTGCCTTGATTAGATTAGATTTAGATTGGATTAGATTCAACTTTACTATCATTGTGCCGAGTACAGATACAAAGCCAATGAAATGCATTTAGCATCTGAACAGAAATGCAAAGAATAGTGTTATTTACAAAATAACTGCGAATAAAAAAAGTGCTACAGCACACAAATATAAAAGTACTGAGACAGTACAATATGGATGCAATACTGCTTAGTGCTGTGACGTGAGGTTCAGCAGGGTCACAGCCTCAGGGAAGAAGCTCTTCCTGTGCCTGCTGGTGCGGGAGCGGAGGCTCCTGTAGCGCCTACCGGATGGGAGGAGAGTAAAAAGTCCATGGTTAGGGTGAGATGCATCCCTGATAATGCTTTTCACCCTGCCCAGGCAGCGTTTAGGAATTAGGAATGCCGTACAATTCATAGTACTGCTGTACAATGAATTAATTTAGAGGGAATAATAATAGTAAGTTGAAATTCTAACTGTATGGCTGTGGGGGTGTGGACTACTGCACAGGATCAAAATAAGCTGCAGAAAGTTGTAAACTCAGTCAGCTCCATCATGGGCACCAGCCTCGTCAGCATCCAGCTTCAAAAAGGTGACATCCATCATTAAGGACCTTCATCACCCAGGACACACCCTCTTCTCATTGTTACCATCAGGGAGGAGATATTAGAGCCTGAAAACACACTCAATGACTCAGGAACAGGTTCTTCCCGTCTGCCATCAGATTTCTGACTGGACATTGAACTCATGAACGCTACCTCACTGCTTTTTTCTTTCTTTGCTCTATTTATTTAAGTTTTTAATATATATACTTACTGCAACTTACAGTTTTTCTTATAATCATATAACCATATAACAATTACAGCATGGAAAGAGGCCATCTCGGCCCTTCTAGCAATGAACTGCTCCTGCATAACAAATTTCACAGCATATTGCCGGTGATATTAAACCTGATTCTGATTCTGAAGTTGCTCTTTTCTTTATCCATTGGCGCCAATGACAGGCCTTTTGGACTTGTTTCAACCATGAGCAGGAAACATCTCATTTTGACCTTTCTGTAAATGACTAACATTTCCTACAACTCTGTTCGTGCTACACCAGTGAGTTTGCCTTGTTTATTCCAGAACCTCAGAAGCTAAGAGCGTGGTTTGACTTCCTCTTCCAACACCAGAGAATTTACTTATCCTCTCAGTGGCCACTTTATGAGGTACACTTGCTCATTAATGCTAATGGCTAATCAGCCAATCATGTGGCAGCAACTCAATGCATAAAAGCATGCAGACATGGTCAAGAGGCTTAGCTGTTCGGGCCAAATGTTGGTGGTGTGCACAAGACGTCAGCCTTCAAGTGGAATGGGCTACAGCAGCAGAAAACCACAAACATGTGCTCTGTGGCCAATTTATTAGGTACAGGAGGTAAATAATAAAGTGGCCACTGAGTTTAACAGCGCTGGGGTGTCGCTGTCAAGAACGTGATTTATTGTCCAACTTCAGCTGCCCTTGAGAATCTCCAGTCCATGCGGTGAAGCTTCTCACAGTATTTTTTGGCAGGGGTTTCAGAATTTGGAACTGTTGCCAACGAGCAAACGGCAATACATTTCCAAACTAGGATGATGTGTGACGTGGCCTGGAGCATGCAGGTATTGGAGTTCCATTTACCAGCTGCCGTTGCCTACCTGGATGGTGTAGGTTGGATATTTGGGAGGTGTAGTGAAAGCATTTTCAAGTTACAACAGTGATTCGGGGACAGTTTCTTCCCTTCTGCCATCTGATTTCTAAACTGGCATTGAAACCATGAATACTACTTCACTATTTTTTATTATTTCTGTGTTTGCATTATTTTTAATTTAACTATTTAATATGCATATCTATACTTACTGTAATTGTTTACTTATTTATTTTTTTCTATATTATCATGCATTGTATTGTACTGCTGCTGCTCAGTTAACAAATTTCAGGACATATGTCAGTGACATTAAACACGATTTGGAGGCTCTGTGATTCTGCTGTTTGTTGTGCTATCTAACTGTACTGATTATCACATCAGACACATCGAATAAGGCCATCTTTGTCTTGCATGTTGTTGTCTAGCCCACGTGGAAAATAAAGAGCAATACATTGAAGTTCTGGAGAGCTTCGGAAACCACCACCTATCTCAAAATAAGAATGAATTGTCTACAGGCTTCCTGAACCTGGGTGTTTTTACTCGTGAAGTGACTGCACTCTTCAAGAATCTGGTAAGCTTGATAATGTCTCCATAACTATTTCTTTCTTCGGTAGGTGATATGTATTGAGCTGAGAGATTTTAAAGGGATGTGATGTGACAAGAGGATGGATTATTTTGTGGGGTGCAATGGTGACATCATGGAAGAATGGAAAAGGATATTTTTACATGAGAGACTCATTAGTGAAGGTTCGTCCATATGAAGAGAGGAAAACTTGCCGCTCATAGCGGCTAATGTAATGCATTACAGAGACAAGGATCGAGATTCAGGTACGATGGACAACTGTCCCATGGCGGGGGCTACCACGGTCAGCGTTACATTCTCAAACAGCGTTTGTGCAACAAATAATCTGCTCACGTCATGTTCCCATCACTCCAGGAATCAATTTTCAAAGAATTTTTTCTTCCTTCAAAACAAAAACATGTCACTGTGATGTGGTCGAGGAGATGACCGCGTGAGATTCCGCTGGGTGCTCAGGTTTCCTCCCACATTCCGAAGACATGCCGGGTAGTAAGGGTTAGTAAGCTGTGGGCATGGTATGTTGGCATGAGAAGCATGGCGATACTTACAGACTGCCTCTGGCATACACTTGGACTGTGATTATTGATCGTTGATGCAAATGAAGCATTTCACTGCATATTTTGGTGTACACATGACAAATAAAGCTAATCTTTAATCTTTAGCTGGAAAAGAATTGGTAAATAACAGCAAAGATGGTTTTATTGCAAATACACGGAGTTTTGGTGATAATTTTTAGAATATTATGCGTACTTTAGGCTTCTAGTATGTTTTTGTTTAGAAGAAGTAAAAGAATTTTCTTTTAAAATTGATTCCTGGAGTGATGGATCATGACTTGAGCAGATAATTAGTTTCATTAATGCTGTTTGATAACTAAACGCTGACCATGGTAGCTCTCTGCCAAAGCATAGCTGTCCATCTTATCTACATAAATACCAATACCTCTCATCGGGCGGAAGATACAAAAGCCTGAATGCACATACCACCAGCTTCTATCCCGTTGTTATAAGACTATGAAGTAGACCCCTTGTATGGGCACCATGGTAGTGTAGTGGTTAGCACGACAACGTAACAGCTTCGGGTGTTCCTGAGTTCGGAGTTCAATTCCAGCGCCATTTTGTAAGGAGTCTCTGTGTGTCCTCCCAGTTGGGTTCTCCGGCTCCTCTGGAATCGTCCCCACAGTCCAGAGATGTAGAGGCAGGCTCATTGCTCATTGTATATTGCCCCATGATTAGGTTAGGGTTAATCTGGTTTGTAGGGGTCGCTGGCTTGAAGGGCTGGAATGGGCTATTCCACACTGTATCACTAAAATAAAATAAATCATAAAAAAAAATAAAGATAGACCCTGGAGCTCACATGTTAGCCCCTGCATCTTACTGTGTGCCTACACTGTATTTTCTGTAACGGTAACACTATTCTGCATTCTCTTATTGTTCTGCCTTGTTCTACCTCAGTCTATTGGTGTGATGAAATGGTGTGTATGGATGGTATGCACGACATTAATAAATCAATTTACCAGTGTATGAAGTGGAGAGAATGGGACAAAGTCTCTGGAGGCATCTAAGAAGGCCACCTCAGACAAAACTGAGACTGCAGATGTAAATTAAATTAAATGTTACCATCTGACGGGGCTATAGGGAGTTTGAATCTTGTGTTCACTTGGACTACAAAGTGTCGCTTGCATCATCCACCGAAGTGATCTCTTCAGTTACCTGATGAAGTAACTGTGTCCTTTGGCCAGTGGCAGATGTCGTCGGGAATGTTTCAACCCTTAACTACTGCACTGTCCAGCTGGTGGGCCTGCAGTAGTGGTCAAGTCACTGCCCATCTGCTCCTGAATTCCAGCTCAACTTCTCCTGTCTGCTCCATATCTAGCGAGAGGCTCGTTCTGCTTCCTCCCCCATCCTGCGAGCTGCTTGGTTCTTGCTCTTTTTACCAAGGCCCAGCGCAGACAGCAACCTCCATGCTGACCTTGCCGGGAACTCTCTACAGCCGATCTCCACGGGGAATAGCCACGTCAAGCTCCACCGAGTAAACACAAACTTTGGAAATCCCCTTTCAACTCTTTCCTGATCGACCTGGCAAGTTCAATCTGATAAAATGAATTTAAGCAGGGTTGAAAAATGGGGAAGCTTGCAAACAGCACATGGATGAATTATTACAGATTTTATTTCTATTTATTTATTTATTGAGATACATTGCGGAATAAACCGTCCCGGTCCTTTGAACCGCACTACCCAGCAATCCCCCGATTTAACCCTGGCCTAATTACGGGACAATTGACAATGACCAATTGGTACATCTGCAGCAGGAAACTGGAGCACCCAGAGGAAACACACGCAGTCTCGGGGAGAACGTACGAACTCCTTACAGGCAGAGGCGAGAAGTCTGATTGTGTATGTAAACAATGTACGTAAATACAAGCAGCTCAGCTGTTTCACGGGAGAATCATTCGAAGCATAAAGGCATATTAGTCTGGGATCAAAAACATAGCGAAAGATAAAATGAGGAGAGTGGCCAAGGGAAAGATCTAGATTGAATCAAACAGGAAATGTAATAACTTCGGACTAAGCTAGCCCGCTGTAGTAGGAAGGCAAATATCCAGCAGAGATAGCAGCTGGGAAGTAAGAAAGTGGGGAAATTTAAAAGCTTTACAACTTGTTTATTTTCTCTCACTGAGCTTGCTCCATCGACCTACACATGAGCGATTGCTTCACCACACCGTTTGATATTGCAGCGATGGGATGTGGTTACAGGATGTTATGTAACTTACTGTCGTTTAAAATAATAGGAATTAGAGTTGGGAAAGAGACCCACCACCGAAAGAAAGCATTTTCCCATTATGCATAGAGTGGCACGGTTGGCTAACTATCACCCTGCTCACTGCTGTTATATAGGGAGCACAGTAGCTTAGTGATGAGCACAACGCATCACAATACAGGCGACCAGGGTTCAATTCCTGCCGCTGCCTGTCAGAAGTTTGTACATTCTTCGTGTGATAGTGTGGGGTTCCTCCAGGTGCCCCCGTTTCCTACCACAGTCCAAAGACCTACTGGTTGTTCATTGTAAATTGTCCCGTGATTGGGCTAGGGTTAATCTGCGGGATTGCTGGGCATCGTGGCTTGAAAGGCCAGAAGGGCCTACTCGGGGCTGTATCTCAATGAATAAATAAATAATGCCAGAATACAAATGTCCATGAGTGACAATAGTTCGAGAGTCAGTATGGGAGATTGTGAGCATGGAGGGATTTGGAACCAAAGCTGAGAATTTTTAAGTGGATCTGTTTCTTCATCGGGAGCTAGTGTAGGACGGCAGGCATAAGTGAACAAGCCTTGGTTATGAAGGTTTGGATGAGCTTGTTACCAATGTAGAAGATAGGAGATCATTCAGGATAAACATATAAATAAGGAGCTCTCAGGCATACTCCATTATTCAATAAGATTGTGGTTGCTCTGACTTGAACCTCAACTCCCCATCCCATTTACCTGAAGTGTCTCGTACCAAATTGTTCACTCAGCCCATCAAATCTGCTCTGGCACTCCATCATGGCAGATTTATTATCCCTCTCAGCCGTATTCTCCTGCCTCTTACCCATAACTTTTGACACACTGAAGAAACAAGAATCTATCAACCTCTGCTTTAAATATATCCAATGACTTCACCTCCAGAGTCATCTGCGGGAATTAATTCCACAGATTTACCACCCTCTGGCTGAAGAAATTCCTTCCCATCTCTGTTCTAAGTGGGCGTCCCTCTATTCTGATGCTGTGCCCTCTGGTCCTTGACTCACCCATTATAGAAAACATCCTCTCCGCATCCACTCTGTCCAGGCCTTCCAATATTCGATAGGTTTTAATGAGATCCCCATCTCATTCTTCTAAACTGGAGTGAGCACAGGCCCAGAGCTATCAAATACTCCTCATACGTTAACCCATTCATTCCCAGAATTACTCTCATGAACGTTCTTCGGACTCACTCCAATGACAACACAATTTTTCTTAGAATAAGGAGCACAAAACTGCTCATGGTACTCCCTGACCAATGCCTTATGAAGACTCAACATCACATCCTTGCTCTTATATTCTAGCCCTTGCAAAATGAATGCTAATATTGCATTTGCCTTCACTACCACTGACTCAACCTGCAAGTTAGCCATCAGGAGAATCCTGCATAAGAATTCTCAAGTCCTTATGCAGCTCTGATTTTTGAATTTTCTCCCAGTTTAAAATATAGTCTGCAGCTTTATTCCTTCTACCAAAGTGCAAGACCATGCACTTCCCTACACTATATTCCATCTGCCATTTTGTCCATTCTGCTAATCTGTTTCAGTCCTTCTGTAGCCTTTCGATTTCCTCAAAACTAGTTGTCTTTCCACCTGTCTTTGTATTTTCGCAAACCTTGACCACAAAACCATCAATTCCGTTATCTAAATCATTGACATATAATGTGAAAAGAAGTTGTCCCAATACCGACCCCTGCGGAACACCGCTTGTCACTGGCCGCCACACAGAAAAGGCCCCCTTTATTCCGATTCTTTGCCTCCTGCCATTCAGCTAATGCTGCATCCATGCTAGTACCTTTCCTGTAATGCCATGGGCTCTTACCTTGTTAAGCATATGTGACCCTTGTTAAAAGCCTCCTGGAAATCCAAGTACACAACATCCATTGACTCTCCTTTGTTTATCCTGCCTGTTATTTCCTGAAAGAATTCGAAGAGACTTGCCTATGAAGATTTCCCTGTAAGGAAGCCATGCTGACTTTGGCCTACTTTATCATGAGACTCCAGGTACCCCAAAGCCTCCTCCTTAATAATGGACTCCAACATCTTCCCAACCACCAAGGTCAGGTTAACTGGCTTATAACTTCCTTTCTTCTGTCTCACTCCCTTCTTAGAGTGGAATGACATTTCCAATTTTCCAGTCCTCTGGAACCATTTCAGAATCTAGTGATTTTTGTAAGATCACTACAAATGCCTCCACAATCTCTTTAGCCACCTCCTTCAGAACCCAGAGTACAGTTCATCTGGTGCAGTTGACTTAACTACCTTCAGAGCTTTCTAATTCCCAAGCATCTTTTCGTAATAGCAACTACACTCACCTCTGTGCCCTGATACTGTCTACTTTCTGGGGTGTTGCACAGTGAAGACTGATGCAAAATACTTATTAAGTTCTTCCGCCATTTCATTTCCCCCATTACTACCTCTCTAGCATCATATTCCAGTGGTCCAATACCCATTTTCGCCTCTCTTTTACTCTTTATATATCTGAAAATACTTTTGGTATTCCTTGATATTTTGGACTTACTTCACATTTCATCTTTTCTCCCCTTATGGCTTTTTAAAAAGTTGCCTTTTGTTGTTTTTTTTAAAAAGATTCCCAAATGTCTAACTTCCCACTAAATGTAGCTTTATTATATGCTCTCTGTTTGGCTTTCCTGCTGTCTTTTACTTCTTTTGTCAGCCACAGTTGCCTCAACTTCTCTTTAGAATACTTCTTCACCTTTGGGATGTATCTATCCTGCGTCTTCCAGAAACACCAGCCAATGCTGTTTTGCTAGTGTCCCCGCCAATCAACCTTGGCCAGCTCCTCTCTCATGCCTTTACTCTGCTGTAATACTGATACATTTGACTGTATCTTCTCCCTCTCAAACTGCAGGGTGAATTGTATCATATTATAATCAATGCCTCCCAAAGGTTCCATTACCTTAAGCTGCCTAATCAAATCTCATTCATTACATAACACCCAATCCAGAATTGCCTTTCCCCTAATGGGCTCAACTACAAACTGCTCCAAAGAACCATCTCAGGAATTCTACAAATTCCCTCTTCTGGGATCGAGAACCAACTTCATTTCTCAATCTACCCCCATATTGAAATTACCCATGACTATTGTAATATTGTCCTTATTACGTGCATTTTCTATCTCCCGTTGCAATTTTAGTCTACATCCTGGCTACTGTTTGGAGGCCTATCTATAACACACATTGGAGTGTTTTTACCCTAGCAGTTTCTTAATTCTATCCATAAAGGTTTGACATCTTCCAATCCTATGTCACCACCTCCTAAGGATTTGATTTAACTTATACCAACAGACCCATCCCACACTCTCTGCCTAACTGCCTGCTCTTATACTACAAGTTGTATCCTTGGATATTAAGCTCTCAACTATGATCTTCTCTCAGCCATGACTCAGCGATGCCCATATCATACCTGTCAGTCTCTAACTGCACTACAAGATCATCTACCTTATTCCATATTACTGCATGCATTCAAATATAATACTCTCAGTCCTGTATTCATCACCCTCTTTGATTTTGTTCCCTTGCTATACTTCACTTCATCCCACTGACTGCAATTTTACCCTCTCACCTGTCCATCCTATCAGTCTCACTACACACTGCCTCTGTTTGTAAACCAACTACCCCTTCCTCAGCCCAATCACTCTGGTTCCCATTCCCCTGCCAACTTAGTTTATACTCTCCCCATCAACTTTAGTAAACCTGTCCCCAAAGATATTGATCCCCCTCGGGTTCAGGTGTAATCTGTCCATTTTTGTCTAGAACATATCTTCCCCAGAAGAGATCTCAATGATCCAGAAATCTGAAACCCTGCTGCTCTGCACCACTCCCTCAGTCACTCATTCATCTCTTCTATCATCCTCTTCTTGCCCTGACCAGCACGTGGGACTGGAAGTAATCCAGAGATTATTACCTTGGAGGCCCTGTTCTTCAACCCTTTCCCTAACTCCCTATATTCCCAGCACAGGACCTCTTCCTCCTTTCTACCGATGTCATTGGTGCCAATGTGCACCACGACATCTAGCTGCTCAGCCTCCCTCTTGAGAATCTTCTGCAGCGGCTCTGAGACATCCTGGACCCTACACCTTGGCGGTAACACATTATCCTGGCTTCTCTTTCTACAGTTGACAGAGCAGGGAGGAAAATTGCTAGTTCAGGAGATAGAAATGACTAATCTCACCAATGAGGAAGGATATAGACTCTAAACTCGTCTGAAGTGATTCTCACAACAATGGTGGCATGTGTTGTTGCAGCAATTTTGGGCCCCTTATCTGAGAAAGGATGTGTTGGCATTGGAGAGGGTCCAGAGGAGTGTCACGAGATTGATCCCACGAAAGAAAGGGTTAACACATGAGGAGAATTTGATGGCTCTGAGCCTGTACTCACTAGAGTTTAGTAGAACGAGGAGGGGATTTCATGGAAATCTATTGAATATTGAAAGGCATAGATAGAGTGGATGTTGAGAGATGTTTCCTGTCATGGGGTCTCTAGAATCAGAGCGCACAGCCTCAGAGTAGAAGGATATCCATTTAGAATGGAGATGGATTGGACGTGGATTCTTCTTCGATCTGTGCTAGTCATTCACTGATTCAATTTAAAATTGTACATCGTTACCATTTGACGAAGGAGAGATTGTCTAAAATATTCCCTAATGTTGATGGTTATTGTGATAGATGTAAAACTGAGACAGCTACACTGACACACATGTTTTGGTCTTGTTCTATACTGGAACAGTTCTGGAAGTCAGTTTCATCGACAATTTCTAAAGCACTTAAAATTAATTTACAACCTAACAAATTAACTGTGCTTTTTGGAATAATTCCTCAAAATATTCATGGAATCTCTTTTTCTGACCAACATGTTATTGCATTTGTTACATTGATAGCTAGGAGGGAAGGATACATCAGCACCCACTTTGTCACAGTGGTTCTCTCAAGTGATGCTTGTCTTAGTTTGGAGAAAATTAGAAGTCGAATCTTTGAACCTGTGTTTGATTTTGAGAAAAGATGGGGTTCATTTGCTCGTTATTATCATTTGAGTTAATTGATAGATTTCCTCCATGATCTAATTGTAAATTTTTGGTACTTTTTTTTCTTGCTGGCGGTTTGATGTTTATCTTTAGAAGCTTTTTGTATGACGTATGGCTCCGGGGTTGAACACCTAATAGGGTTTTTTTGTTCTCACTTTTTCTTGCTTAGTGGGGTTTTTTTTCTTTTTTTATCAACAAAATTTTTTCAATCTTTAAAATAATTTTTTTCTTGAGACATTGTAAGTGTTGCTTATTTCGATGTACTCGTGTTAATTTTGGATAATAATAATAAAATGATTTGAAAAGAAAGAATGGAGTCAAGGAGGAAGTTCTTCACCCAGAGAGTGGTGAATCTGTGGAATTCATTGCCACAGGTGGCTGTGGAGGCCAAGTCATTGGGTACATTTAAAGAGGAAGTTGATAGGTTCTTGATTAGTCAGGGCATGAAAGGTTACCAGGACAAGGCAGGACAGTGGCGTTGAATCAGTCATGACAAAATGGCGCAGTGGACTAGATGGGCTGAAAGGCCTGATTCTGCTCCCATGTCTTCTGTGGAAGAGCTATTATTTACAGCAATCAGTTGACAATAATTGGCCAGTTGTCCCCTGTTTTCCATTATTTTAAAAATGTTAAAGTACGTTATATTAACAGAATATTTACCCACCCTTCTACTCTGGCTTTTACTCTTCTTTTCCAGAAGAATGACCAAATCGTCGACTGTTTATTTCCCACCGTGGATGCCGCCTAACGTGCTGAGTACCCTCAGCAGTTTTTGTGTGTCACTGCATAATCATATCCCATCACTGCAATGCCTATCTTCAAATGCTACTGTTACATAACCACTTGGCCACAAGCTGGAGGAGCAAGTCTATCGAATGGAATAAGACAGCTAGCATTAGCAGCTATTTGTAGATTTGCATTTTCATCTCTATAATAGTTTATTATTAACCTTTATTCCTCAGCCAGTGTAACTAAAATTACCTACTTATTTACATAAAACTACTGGTTAGATTTCACCTGTGCCCTCTTTATTATATTACAAATTCCAGTTTCCTTCCACAGTCCAAAGACGAACTGTGCAGGTTAACTGGTTGCTGTAAAGTGCCCCGTGATTAGATTAAAGTTCATCGGGTTTGTTGGGCATTGCTGGAGCAGTGTAGTTCAAAGGGCCGGAAGGGTCTACTCCATGCTGTATCGATAAATAAAAATAAAAATTTCTTCTCACAGCCCAATGACGTTCTGGTTAGTAGGTTAATTGGTCATTGTAAATTGTCTGGTGATTAGATTAGAGTTGATGGGGGTGGCTCAAAGAGCCTACTCCACACTGTATCGCACAATAAAAAAAATAATGTCCACAGTTTTACGTATTTCATTGACTGCTGTTTACTTCGGAGTAAGTGGTGGAGGAAACTCTTTAGGATAGGATGTTCATTTTTCATTGCGTCACAGTAACATTAAAACCACAGGCACAACAATGTGGTTTAGACCCTGGGATCCACAGACCCGTTGGTTAATGGTAGGGATCCATGGCATAAAAATGGCTGGAATGCCTGTGTATCTAGACACTACTACATAGCAGCTGTACTCTAATGAAAGAGCAAATATGAACCATTTTTATTGTAAAATAGCCCTTTCATTTTAGCATGTGTAAAACAATTCATTCTCTTCCCATTATCTCAAAGCTTTAAAAGTTCTTTTCTTTCCAAGGTTGTAGAACAATGAAATGGTGAGATCCACACAATGTGGACAGCCCGCTACAGGGGACAGTGCTTTTACTTGGCAATCCACCAATTTTCTGGAGTTGGCTTTTTAATCCCAACTCTTTTTTTTTCTTTTAAGATGTTTCTTGAATTTGTCACTTGGAGCCAGGATCTGGATATCTTCCCTAACATTTCCATTCCTAGCTTGCTGTCAGATTTTCTTCGTATTATTTCAGGATTTCAGGGTCATGAGAGTGTGTAACGAGCTGCCAACACAAATGGTGCATGCAAGCTTGATTCAACATTTAAGAGGAGTTTGGATAGGTACGTGGATGGTAGGGGTACGGAGGGCTATTGTCCAGGTGCTGATCAATGGGAGTAGGCACTTTAAATATTTTGGCATGGATTAGATGGGCTGAAGGGCCTTTTTCTGTGCTGTAATTCTCTATGACTATACAGTGGATTCCAGTTAATTGGGCCATCAGTTATTCAGGGCAGCAGCTTACTTGAGACAGCTCTTAAAGAATAAAAAACTAATCGAGAGAATAGCCAGAATTCCCTTCATTTATTTGGGACACCATGCCACTTAATTGGGACAGGAGACTGTTGCCGAGCAGTTTCTAACTAGCATCAGACACGTGCATTTCCACGGCCGTTGGAAACTACACTGTGCTTAGAGTGGACAGATTTTAAATAGCATCAGTTGTATGCACTTGTGTTCAAAAAGTAGTGATTTTTGTCATTGATAGTTGTTAAAAAAGAGCAGTAAGACGATTTAGAACAGTCTTACTCATGGTGGTTTCAAGCATTCAGGCCTGGAGCTGCCAGAAATGGCTAGGAGTGAAAAATGAAACAATTTCAATACTTCAACAAGTTAAATACTATAAGGAATTAGAAGGTATCAACAACCATCTTGAATGTTACAATGAAAATGAAAATTAGAAAGACCATTATATGAAGGCAGTACTTTAGGTGCAGTAGGTGCCTGCGTGATTTAATCAAAAGAACACATGCAATGGATGAATTCCTCTGTCAATAACTATTAGAAACTAATACAAAGTTTTATAGTACTGTAGTGGTATTAGTAGTATTCTAATTTGTCCTGTATTTCATTTAAATACATAATTTTTTACTCAATTATACAGCAGCTTGTGTTTTTTATACCTTTATAATTATTTCCATGAGGCTTTGGCTAATTGGGGCAACTGCTTATTTGGGCCAAAATTATTTGGGTCTGAGTATGTCCCAATTAAATAGAATCCATTGTATTTTACTGTGTTAATGTAAGATTTTTTTGTTGTTTATAAGATTCCTGGCAGGAGGATCAGTAAAATCTCATATGGTCCCTCAAATACATTGACTGTTTCAATACATTGTTGCTGATCTCTCTTCTCAAACCTCATTTCTTGCTATTTCTCAATCATCTCACTTCTCAATTTCCCCAGTGCCAGAGGTGTGCAAATCATAGTCTTCAACAAACTCAATGTCCGCGTCCACCACTCGCATCCTGAAAGACCTTGGGCAGATCGAAGAGGGACTGCGCCAATCTGAGTGTGCATTGTGTCATGTGTTTCAAAGGTTTCTGAGTATCGAAAGCACTTGTTAATGAAGTGATCTGAAACTCCTTGGGATCAAATGGAGTTGTACAAGTCTTCTTACACTTGCATTCATTTTTTCTCTTTGTTTAAAAATGATTCTTTCTGATGTTGATGGTGTTGATTATCTGCTTACAGACTCAAAACATGAACAACATCCTCTCCTTTCCATTGGACAACCTGCTAAAGGGCGATTTGAAGGAAGGAAAAGGGGTGAAGTTGCTTCTCTTTTTATGTCTTTGAAGAATTGTAATGTTATACTGTTCAGTCCAGATGTATAAATCTATGTTGCTGTGGTGCAGGAGAACAATGCTTGCATTATTCCAGAAGATCAGGGCTCATACAATGGGATGAGAGATTCCAAAGTCAAGTCTTTTCGCATTGTATGAGCCCTGATTTTCTGTAATAACGCAAGCGTTGTTTACATAATTCTTCATTCCTGTGATTGTCCTTGTTACTTGTTGCCAAAGTCCATGCAAAATAGAAATCATGAAAATCTTTCTGTAGATCAGGGGCTCCCAACCTTTTTTGTGCCATGGACCCCTACAATTAACTGAGGGGTCCGTGGCCGTGGGGGTTGGGAACCCCTGCTGTAGAGAATGTAGTCACACGTAGAATGTAGACACGAGGTACTGCAGATGCTGGTAAATCAGAGCAAAGCACACGATGTGCTGGAGGAGCTCAGCAGGTCAGACAGCATCTATGGATGGGAATAAACAGTTAACATTTTGGGATGAGACCCTTAATCGGGACTGGAAAGGAAGGGAAGAAGTGAGAATAAGGAGGTTCATCTGACTGGCAGGTGAAATATTAAAACCAAGCAGAGAATGGGAGTCCCAAGTTAAATTTCTGCTTTGGGCCATGCTTCAACTGAAACTTGCAGGCATTTTTAACTTTGGGAATTTCAACTCCTGACTGTGGCTTTGGTGATTGTAACTGAGAGGTTCAAGGAGGGAAGGCCTGTAGTGTTCTGCAATAAACTGTGGTACGAGTGGAAAGATGAATGCAGAGATTTACCCTGTTAATCTGGTGGCTTTTTTATTGAATGGCACTGTCTGGGTATTGTGCATTGTGTTCCCACATTTAATTATGAACACTGAACTCTATTCCAGAATAACTTGCCACAGACAAGGGGGTTCAAAGTTCTAAGTACTTATATGCCACTATATACAACCCTGAGATTCATTTTCATTCAGGGTAAATATAAAGCACAATAGAATCAATGAAAGATTACACCCAACAGGACGAGCAAACAACCAAAGTGCAAAAGAGAACAAGCTGTGCAAATACAAAAATAAAGTGGGGAAAAAAGAAATAATAATAATAAATAAATGAGCAATAAATATTGAGAACATGGGATGAAGAGTCTTTGAAAGTGAATCCATGGATTGTGGGAACAGTTCAGTGATAGGGTGAGTGAAGTTATCCTCTGCAGTACAAGAGCCTGATGGTTGAAGGGTAATAACTGCTCCTGAACATGGTGGTGTGAGTCCTGAGGCTCTTGGGGTTGTTGGTGAGGGTGAGTGTAAGGAAGGTATGTGTAGTCATACAACATTGAAACTGTTGTATCCATGTTGCCACTGCATCCACACTAAGCATTGAGTACCAGTCCATATTCATAAACCA
This sequence comes from Mobula hypostoma, assembly GCF_963921235.1. Lineage (NCBI taxonomy): Eukaryota > Metazoa > Chordata > Chondrichthyes > Myliobatiformes > Myliobatidae > Mobula > Mobula hypostoma. The sequence continues at coordinate 38,015,829 of NC_086122.1, forward strand.
TCTACGTGTACGTTCATTTTCACTGGAGACAGCCATTGACCTACTGCGAGTTCCTTCTTTGTTCCTCCACATGGCCACTGTTTGTTGGAGTGGATCTGCCGCAGGGGTGTGGTGGAACTGCTGCCAGCCATTGGGTGGTGCCCAGTCTCTCACCTGGAGTCATTCTAGCACTGATGCTGTTGTTTATACTGTGGGCTTTCGAGAAACTGGGCATCACCTCCTTTCCACTACAGCAGCACAAAGTTTTGTACTAGGGCTAAATTGTGAAATGGGATAGTCACGTCCGTTTGAGTCACAGTCTGAGATGAAACCTTGTGCCTGTAATTGAATCAAATCTTTGATGTCTAAAATCTGCACTGAGCCAACAGCTATACACACTTATAAACATGAAGTCTGCAGATGCTGGGAATCCAGAGCAACACACACAAAACACTGGCGGAACTCAGCAGGCCAGGTAGCGTCGATAGAAATGAATCAACGGTCGACGTTTTGGGCCGAGACCCTTCTTCAGGATTGAGAAGGAAGGGGGAAGATGCTAGAATAAAAAGGTCGGGGGAGTTAGAAGATAATAGGTGAAGCCAGGTGTGTTAGAAAAGGAAAGGGCTGAAGAAGAGAGGAGAGTGGACCATGGGAGAAAGGGTAGGAGACAGGTGAGAAGAAGTTAGAGGTTAGAGTGAGGAATAGAAAAAGAGGTGGGGGGGCAGGGGGAAGAGGGTAAATGTATTTTTACCAGAAGGAGAAGTCGATATTCATGCCATCAAGTTGGAGGCCACTGAGATGGAATATAAGGTGTTGCTACTCACCCTGAGGGTGGACTGACATGTCGAAATGGGAATTGGAATTAAAATGTTTGGCTACCTAGAGGCTCCACTTTTGGAGGATGGAGCTGAGGTACTCGACAAAGCGGCCCCCCAATTTATGACGGGTCTAACCAATGTAGAGGAGGCCGCATTGGAAGCACCGCCCCCATCTTTTCATTTTGGCATCTTCCCCACCCCCCCCTTTTCTGTCCTGAAGAAGGGTCTCGACCCAAAACATTGACTGTTTATTTATTTCCATAGCTATACACACTGCTCTACGATTGGAACACCGATGCACCCACTGACCCACCAGCCCTACACTCACTGCAGATTGGACCCATTTTAAGTAAAAACATTTCTGTCAGATGTTCATCATCTTTTTTTTGTTTGTCTGAAACAAGATTTTTCATTAATGCAATGTGGCTAAAGGATTTTTTCCCCACTTGGCGAACATTGTGTCTAAATTGTGTGAGTATTATTCCTTGAGTATTAGTGTGACAGCCCTACTTGTCGGATGCGAAGTGTACAGTTGTCACTTTGGACTGCAGGTTAAGTTAATGATATTGTCTTGTCTCTGTCTGGAAGTGAGTTGAGTGCACCCTCTCAGATCTTCTCAACTGTTTGGAGATTGGGAGCCATCAAATGTGTGTGTATGAATCAAGAATCCAAGGAACAGTGAACTAGCCCATTTCAATGGAACTGTGTCGAGTAAAAAGTGGTCATTTAATATATATATATATATATATATATATGGTCATTGATTTCTATCAAATTTAAAATAATTCTGCCTATGTTGTCTTTTCGGTGGTGGGCCATTTCTGAAAGTAACCTTGCTGATATTATCCTACTCTCTGAAGAAAATCTGAAATAAAATGAGTGAAGCAAAATTGTGGTGCATTCAGTGAAACAGAATCCAAATCAGAATCAATTTTAATATTACTGGCATGTGTTGTGAAATTTGTTAACTTTGAGGCAGCAGTACAATGCAACACATAACAATAGAGAGAGAAAAATGTTTTATTTCTCTATTATGTATTTCATTGTATTGTATGTATATATATATAATTGTGTGTATATATTTAGTACATATATAAAATTGTTAAATTAAATAAGAGTGCAAAAATAGAAATTAAAAAAGTAGAGAGGTGGTGTTCATGGGTTCAGTATCCATTCAGCAATCAAATGACAGAGGGGAGGAAGCTGTTCCTGAATCGTTGAGTGTGTGCCTTCAGGCTTCTGTACCTCCTTCCTGACGGTAGCAATGAGAAGAGGGCATGTCCTGAGTGACGGGGGTCCTTAATGATGGATGCCGCCTTTCTAGGCATCGCTGTAAGAAGATGCCTTGGATACTACGTAGTGTAGTGCCCATGATGGAGCTAAGTTTACAACTCTCTACAGCTTACATCGATCCTGTGGAGTTCACTGCCCACCCCCTCCCCCCATATCAGAAGGCGATGCAGCCAGTTAGAATGCTCTCCAGAGGTCATCTGTGGAGGTTTTCAAGTGTTTTAGGTGACATAACAAATCCTAAACTCCTAATGGAATATAGCCGCTGTCTTGCTTTCTTTAGAATGGCATCGATATGTTGGGTCTGTGTTAGGTTCTCAGAGATATTGACACCCAGAAACAGAGCAGTAAGGAATGTGGTGATGTTCAATCTTTATGATGCAAGTCTGATATTATTTTGCTGCACTGTCTACCTCCAAGAATGTGTTCCTGAGCTGAGTTTAAACGTGCGTGTGCGTGCACACAGACTCACACACCATTAACTTATTCAGCCTGTGCCTCTGATTGATTGTGAACTGTTTTCCACATATGCACGGGGGAAATATAACCTCCTCAATACTCTTACAGACCAGCTATTGCAACAGTGGGCTGGCATACTCTAGTCAGGAGTTAAATTTAATAGTGGGATATTAAGGTTGTGTAGTGGGTAGTATTGCTGTCTCACAACTCTGGTCTTCCCACGTTCAATCCTGAGCTTTGCTGCTGCCAATATGATGGCTGCATTTTCCGCTGTGACAGCCAGGATTTGCCCTGGGTAATCCAGTTTCCTTATGTATCCCAGGGACCTACTGCTGGGTAGGTTAGTTGGCTGCTGTAACTTACCACTAGTGTACACTAGGAGAATGAAGGGCTGGGGTTAACGTGAGTGAGAATAACTTGCTGAGAAATAAGTGTGAGAATCTGAGAGCCAGTCTGACTCGGTGGGCCAAATAACCTGCTCCAGTGACCTAAAGGAATAGGAATTGGATACCTAGCTTCAGAGATGAGGGAAGTTCAACTGGTCTTTGTTCTCTGTCTACAGGACCCAAAGAAGCTCATTGAGAAAGCTTGGAAGGATTACGAGAACAAAGTGTAAGTGCCACCTCTGTAGGACAAGCAAACGGTAGAAAAATATTTGATATCGCTTCCTTGCATCATCATTCTGCAGACGAGGTTGAACTAGAGCCATATCTTATGATTAAAGGTCAAATGTCACTGTATGCTTCCACAACTAATTCTACAAAACATGGTCATTTACTGCTGCGGCTCGTGATACTTACATACTTTTGGATTAAGGAGCACTGTTGTTTGTTGTTAAAGTCACTTTTCTTGTGTGATAACTTTGTATAAGACATATTGTCATTGTCAGTGTGGCAGGCGTTCCCAGCTTTTTCCATGCCCAGGACCAATACCTTGAAGCAAGGGGTCTGTGGACCCCAAGTTGGGAACCCCAGTGTACGGAATCAGCTTCCTGTCCTCTTTTAGACAGAGCATTCGAGATTATAGTAACTCTTTACTTTACAAAGAAGCCCTACTTATCTTCACTCTTTCTTTAGTAAGTACTTTTTTATTTCCTCACATTGGTAAGAAAAACGTTAATGTGAAGGCATTTTAATGGTGCGGTTAGAATGGGTTGAAATTGGAGACAGTGACTGGAGCAACCCACATTCAATGTTCAATGTTACAGCTGTTTGAACCAACCATTGCTCTGAGCAGGAAATTTTTATATAGTCTGTAAACTGTGTGGCACTTTAATAAAACATTATATAAGGGGAAAATTCCAGATGCGTGGCAACAAAGGCTTTGTATGCGGGGGCATTTCAGTTACCGTGCAGCCACACACCGGCACAGCTTAGAGGGAACAGTGCCCATGTTCTACGTTGGTGTATAATTCAGAGGAAAACTTTCACGAGGTTGTGCTTCCCGATGTCTTTCCTCTATGCCGGGGTTCCCAATGTTTCTTATGCCATGGACCCCTGTCATTAATAAAGGGGTCTCTGGCCCCCAGATTGGAAACTAACTGCTCTAAGCAGTGGACGTTGTGGTTTTGGGAAGTGATGTTGAAGAAACCTTAATCTATTGTTGAAGTGCTTCTTGTTGAATGTCTGCTCTATAGCCACGATTTCGCAGAAATGTAGAGACTAAATATTTGGCTGTGTGGTCTTATTACCATGATTTTTTTTGTGTTTGGAGAAATTCATCCCGGTAAGAAGAGAGCATTCAATTTCCTTCAAATACAGAACTTGTAGATTGTTTGACAATGGAATCAGGAGGTGAATGGCTGGGGTAAATACCCAGTCCTCATGCCCTGTCCTTTTATGTCATTTTAATTTTTGGGTTGCGAATAACAAACACAAAATGCTGAAGCAGGTCAGGCAGCATCTGTGGAAAGGAATAAGCATTTCAAACGTAAGTTGGGAGAAATTTCTGGTCAATGGCACCCTGTTCCTTGCAGGAACTCCCTCCATGGCTGAAACTTTGGTGATGATGTATGTTTGTGAATAATATATAATATCCTTTTGGAGATGGTCATTGCTTACGGTGTTTTTTTTGAATATTGTCGAGGCCTTGCTGTGTGTTAGCACAACTTGCTGCATTGCATCAGAATAGAACAGTGAACATCCCCTTTTCTGATGATCAGCTGAATGTGGTTGGGCCTGAAACCCAAAAACATGGGTCAGGACCGACCGCATCTGATTGCTTCACGTTAAATCTGTGCCTCTTGGTCACTGACGTTTCATCTGCAAGTATTTTCCTGTTTTGCTTGTCAAAACCCTTCCAGATTTGGAAACCTCCATGTAATGATCTCTTTTAAAGTTTGTCTAGCGAGAGGGATTGTGGCTGATGTTGTCTTTCCGTATAACTAAAAAATCATTCCTATTTAGTATAGTAATAGACTTCCTCTGCACTCTCTGGGGTTCCTCTGACATTAGCTTAAGCTGGTTATTCATTCTCAGCAATGTCAAATAGCAAGCTGACTCTCATGTGGACAATTTCACTGAAATTACTTTAAGAGTTTTCTGTGTGAACTGCATGATTTGAAGTGGTTTGATGAAATGCCAAGCAAGTATTTGCGTGTGATAGGACTAGTTTCTTATGAGGTGGAATTGCTAGTTTGTGCATTGGTTGGTTTTGTAAAGGAAATATAATTAGAAAACTTGAGACTCTAATTTCCATCTGTGGAATAAATTCACATCATTGTCTATCTGTCTATCTATCTATAGAGAATTAACCCCTCCAACTGTGCTGCCCCAGGGATCCCGATTAACCCTAACATAATCACGGGACAATTTACAATGACTAATGATCCTACCCGGTACATCTTTGGACTGTGGGAGTAAACTGCAGCACCCGTGGAAATCCTGCACATTCCACGGGGAGGACGTACAGAGACACCCGACAGAACAGTGCCGGAATTGAATGCCGAGCTCCGGAATGCCTGAGCTGTAATAGTTTAGGTTAGATTAGATTATTAGATTATGAGGACACGCAGTCCTCTTTTATCGTCATTTAGTAATGCATGCATTAGGAAATGATACAATGTTTTTCCAGAATGATATCACAGAAACACATGACAAACCCATTGAAAAACTGACAAAAGCCACATAATTATAACATATAGTTACAACAGTGCAAAGCAATACCGTAATTTGGTAAAGAACAGACCATGGCACGGTAAAAGTCTCAAAGTCTCTCGAAAGTCCCATCATCTCGCGCAGATGGTGAACTTCCAGTGCCGCAAACTTGCCGATGCAGCATCCTGGAAGCATCCGACCACAGTCCGACTTTGAGTCCGTCTGAAAGCTCCGAGCCTCCGACCAGCCCTCCGACACCGAGCACCGAGCACCATCTCTGCCGAGTGCTTTGACCCCGGCCCCGGCAACAAGTAATAGGCAAAGCCGAGGATTTGGGGCCTTCCCCTCTGGAGATTCTCGATCGCACAGTAGCAGCAGCAGCGAAGTGGGCATTTCAGAAGTTTTTCCAGGTGTTCGTCCGTGCTTCTCACGGCTGTCTCCATCAAATCAGGATTGTGTACGATATCATTCGGAACGGCCGCGTGCACTGCATCACGCCGCCATTTTCTTCTCCCTCCTCCTAACTGCTAACTGCAGTTTTTTTTTGGAAGCTTTAGGGAGCTTGGGTTGAAATTGGGACACGAAGCAGCCCCATGTAGCAAACACCATCCTGTATGAGTCAACGATTCATCTGTTCTTTCACTGGAATGTCCAATTTGTATAACCTCCATTATTGGCAAGGAAGTGTACCTTCCATACTTCAGCATAAAGTTTTCCTTCATTTTCTGAGGATATTCCATTGGGAATAATTTCCATTGTTGGTTTCTGATGGTATTTTCTGGGGGAGTCACCTTTTTGTTCTGGGCTTGTGAGGTGATGTTAGTAGACCTCATCCTCATTTCACATCTTTAGGATGTGTTCAATGTTAAATGTTATTGTAATAATGTGTGCTGTAAATTAGTCTGCCAGTTTAAGCTGGAATCATTCAATACCTTGTTTTTCCATTTTAACTTCCTGCCTCTCATCAAGAGCCACATTAACTGAACTGAGAACCCTGCAAAACTGTCATGAAATATCTCAAACTGATTTAAAAGAGTCTACTCAACACATTTATCTCAGAAAAAGCAAAGAAGAAAGCTGGTTTGATATTTCAGTTCTTCTGGTATTTCTTTGGGTTATTGGATTATATTCCTTGATTTGTGCGACGTTCCCAACATGGCGACAAGCCAATCCATTAGACAGGAGCAGCATAATCTGGCAAACAGGCAAAGCCAGTATTTGTGCGGTGCCTTGCATAACTTCCCAGAGACCATGAAGGCTTTTTAGCCAACTCTAACTGCTATAATAACAGCATCTAAAATGTTACAAGAAAAGTTGAATTACAATAATTAGATAATCTATTTTCTTCAGTGATGTTAGTTGAGGAATAAATAGTGGTAGAATACCCTACCTCTTCTTATAGAATCAAGTTTATTATCACTGACATATAGAGTCATAGAAAAGTACAGCACAGAAACAGGCCCTTCAGCCCATCTAGTCTGTACTGGACCATTTCAATTGCCCTCTTCCCATTGCACATGTACCAGGAACATGGCCCTTCATACCCCTGCCATCCATGTGCCTATCCAAACTTTTCTCCAACATTGAAATTGAGCTTGGATGCACCACTTGTGCTGGCAGCTCATTCCACACTCTCACCACCCTCTCAGTGAAGAAGTTACCCCTCATGTTCCCCTTAATCTTTTCACCTTTTGCCCTTAACCCATGACCTCTAGTTATAGGCCCACCTAACCTCAGTGGAAAAAGTCTGCTTGCATTTACCTTATTTATACCCCTCATAATTTTGCATACCTTTATCAAATCTCCTTTCACTCTTCTATGTTGCAAGAAATAAAGTCCTAACCTATTTAATCTTTCCTTATAGCTTTGGTCTTCCAGACCAGACAACATCCTTATAAATTTTCTCTGAACTCTTTCAACCTTACTTCGAATTAGGACTTGCCAATATCGTATACAACTTCAACATAGCATCCTATCTCCTGTAATCAGTACTTTGATGTATAAAAGCTTTCTCAATGACCCTTTCTATCTATGTCACCACTTTCAATGACCTGTAATTCCCAGATCCTTTGTTCTACCACACTCCTCAGTGCCCTATCATCCACTGTGGAAGATTTATCTTGGTTGGTCCCCATGTTGTGAGTTGAATTGAATTGAATTGCCTTTATTCTTTTACATCCTTCACATACATGAGGAGTAAAAATCTTTACGTTACGTCTCCATCTAAATGTGCAATGTGCAATCAAAGTAATTTCTAATAATTTATAATAAATAGAACAGTCAATGTAACATAGAACTACACTCAAATCAGCGTGAGTTCATCAGTCTGATGGCCTGGTGGAAGAAGCTGTCCCGAAGACTGTTGGTCCTGGCTTTCAGGCTGCGGTACCATTTCCCGGCTGGTAGCAGCTAGAATAGATTGTGATTGGGGTGACTCGGGTCCCCAATGATCCTACAGGTCCTTTTCCCACACCTGTCTTTGTAAATGTCCTGAATCATGGGAAGTTCACAAATACAGATGCGCTGGGCTGTCCGCACCACTCTCTGCAGAGTCCTGCGATTGAGGGAAGTACGGTTCCCATACCAGGCAGTGATGCAGCCAGTCAGGATGCTCTCAAGTGTGCCTCTGTAGAAAGTTCTCAGGATCTGGGGGCCCATACCAAACTTCCTCAACCAGTGGAGGTGAAAGATTTTCCTTTGTGCCTTTTTCACCACACAGCTGGTGTGTACAGACCACGTGAGGTCCTCGGTGATGTGGATGCCGAGGAACTTGAAGCTGTTCACCCTCTCAACCCCAGATCCATTGATGTCAATAGGGGTTAGCCCATCTCCATTCCTCCTGTAATCCACAATCAGCTCCTTTGTTTTTGCAACATTGAGGGAGAGGTTGTTTTCTTGACGCCACTATGTCAGAGAGATGATTTCTTCCCTGTAGGCCACCTCATTATTGTTTGAGATGTAGGCCACCTCATTATTGTTTGAGATTAGGCCAATCAATGTAGTGTTGTCGGCAAAATTAATTAGTAGATTAGTGCTGTGGGTGGCGACACAGTCATGGGTATGCAGGGAGTAAAGGAAGGGTTGAGGGGCTCCTGTATTGAGAGTCAGAGGGATGGAGGTGAGGGAGCCCACTCTTACCACCTGCTGGTGATCTGACAGGAAGTCCAGGATTTTGTGGCAGCAGTATAGTGCAACACATACGTAAAGAAATACTATAAGTTACAATAAGAAATATAAAAAACAAGAAGTGCAAAAAGAGAGGAAAATATAGTGATTTATGAAGAGAGCATAGTGGAGAGGTAAGAGAGCAAATTAGTGAGACAAAGAGCAAGAATAATAATAATTGGCATGGGATCTTTTATGTTCACCTTAAGGTTGTTATAGCTGGGGTTGATAGTGGGGACAAGCTCCCACTATCTATTAAATGCGCCCAATGACATGTGTCTCAAACAACCTCTGACAACCAAGTTCAGCAGTCACGTGTGGCTGAGCTACTAAGCCCGGCGGAACCATTTCTATGACAGGAGAAGGGATAAAGGCAGGTTACTGGCTCCTTAGAACCAGTCACTTTGGGCAGATGGGGCTCGTCAGCCGTGGTTGGCAGCTCAGCTAGGAGAAGGAAAACTCTGATCTCAAACCTCCGCTGCCTTGCAGTTATACCCACTCATGGGGAAGGCACTGGGAGTAAGCCCCGAGGGAAAAACCCTGGAGGCAGTCCTACATCAAGTTCAATGCTGACTGGCAACTCCTGCAACCTCTCTGGTGTCAGTTTCTGCCGATCCTTTGGGTTCATCTGATGCATGGAGGGTGGGGTCTTTCTACATGAGCAACATATTGTACCGCAAAGGCCTGCGTATCTAGACAGTTAGGACGCAACATCTACGGTTGACCCTGACCGATGGAGGCCTCAGAAGGCAGAGAGGGTCTCCTATTCTCAGTATTGAACTGCAATAAAGTAACACTAATAGTGCAGTAAATTATAAACATGAGTGAATCATCAGATGCTGGAAATCCAGAGCAACACGCACCAGACGCTGGAGGAACTCAGCAGGTCAGGCAGCATCTATGGAGGGTAGTAGTTGATGTCTTGGGCCAAGACCGTTCATTCAGTGTGGAAAGGAAGGGGGGCAGAAACCAGATTAAAATGTTATGGGGAGGGTGAGGAGTAGAAGCTGGCAGGTAATAACTCAGAGAGGTGAGGGGAACGTGAGTGGAGAGGGAGGATGAAGTGAGAAGCTGGGATGGATCATGCAGTTCTGTCTCGATATCTCACTTGTAGTGCACCCTAGACCAGGTATTCAACAGTACGGGGAGGGATTTAAATCCTAAACCTTCTGACTTACACTTAAGGCAAATGAAAAACTTTAAATTGGTGTGTGTTGAAAACTGGAATTCTGAGAGATAAGTAAAGGAAGGAAAACAGAGCATCTTTATTTTTTATCTCACTGTTGCACATCTCTTTATACTTTTCTCTCCTCCCGAAGCCATTGTGCTATCTACCCCACAGCCGCGCCCCCGCCAGTCATCCAGTCATTAGCGTTAAAAGTTTCCACATTCTTCCTACATCCAACTCTGTCATAGTTCTCTGACATTTCTCACTTCTGTGCTATGTTTGGTTAAAGCAAACGTTTTGCTTTCTAGTTCCTGGTCTTCATTTTTTGAGTTTTTCCTTATAAGGTTCACAAGAATGGGATATGTTTGCCTCAAATGTTGTTGGAGATTCTTGTTCTTTGATGTCAACTAAAGCAGATGATTAATTCTTAATTAGACCGCCAGCTCTTGCTTGCATCATCTCCAAGCTTGATTGGTATGTTTTAGGAGAAAGCTTGCTCTTCCTATAAATTTGAATCATCCAAGTTATTGCTCAGCCAAAAAAAGCTCCATTCGCTCATGACTTTCATACATGCTAACTAGCAATACTTCTGCTAACAATTTTTCTGATTTTCTTTTTAAAGTTTTTGTCTTTGCGTTTACCTTCCTCCATTTTACCTGCAGGTACTTTCCCCATCAATATTACTGGAGCTGAAAAGCCGGTCTCATTCTCTGGCAGAGCGAGAGCAAAGAGAGGGCTGGATAAAGTGCAGAAGTTTTCTCAAATTCTTTGTTTATTAATGAAATAGGTGGGCACCACGGTAGAGTAGTGGTCAGTGCAATGCTCTCACAGCTTGGGGCGTCAGAGCTTAGGGTTCAACCCCAGTATAAGGAGTTTGTACGTCCTCCCCGTGAAATGTATGGGTTTTCTCTGGGCTCTCCAGTTTCCTCCCTCAGTCCAAAGGCACGCCAGTTAGTAGGTTAATTGGTTGTTGTAAATTGTCCTGGGATTAGCTTGGGGTTAAATCGGTGAGTTGCTGGACGGTGCGGCTCAAAGGGCCTATTCAGCGATGCATCTCTTAATAAACAAAAAATCGAGCCTGGAAGGGCTCTCCTGGAATTTAGACACAGTGAGTGTCTTCTCACCTTCATCTCTTCATCTTGGTTTAATACCTTGTTCACATGTTTCACTCACGTGTATTGGGAATTCTCTTAAATACATTGGTTTGGAGTTCAACATTCCTGGATTCATTGGTGACTCTCATTCGTGGCCCCAAATCCTGGTTGTGTTTACCTGTAACCATCTTCCCCATGTCCACAGTATTGAATTCCTTCTCAGCACCTGGTCGTCCTTTGGCCTTCCCATTTCTAGATCATTCCAGATTATTAAAATCACTCAGTGGAAGTGTATCTGAAAGTGAAGAGATTTTTTGTTTAGATCTCTCCTCTTTATGCTGCCTTGTGCTCAGTTTGATGTTTGTCAGGAGCTGTTTGTTGTTGTGGGCCATTACATCAAGTTCAAGTTCAGTTTATTGACATTCAGCCACACACATGTATAACACCAAATGAAACAACCTTCTGCTGAACCAAGGTTCACACCAGAGTACGTATAATTCACACTCATAGCACATAGGGTAATATTACACAAATAAATTCACAAGTAATAGGGTGCATTTACGACACAAGTTTAAAAGTAAACAGTATAATGCAATTGTTGTTTTGTTCATAATGAGACCTGGGTGGTAACAGGGAATTCAGTAGACTGGGGGACGAAGCTGTTTATCATCCTGTTCTATTGCTATGGTACCTCCTGCCTAATGGTACAGGGTCAAAAAGATTGTTGCTCGGATAGGAGGTAACCTTGACAATGCTAAGGGCCCTGCATACACAGCTCTCTTGAAAAATATCTCTGATGGGTGGAAGAGAGACTCTGATGATTCTCAGCAGTTCTTATAATTCTTTGTAGGGACCTGTGGTCAGATGCCTTGCAATTCCAGTACTAGATGGTAATGCAGATGCTCAGGGCACTCTGATGGTGCTCCTGCAAAAAATGTTTACAAAGGGGGGGAGGGAGCCTCAATCTCCTTAGGAAGTGGAGACACTGCTGTGCTTTCTTGACCAAAGAGGTGGTGTTGAGGGACCAGATGAGATTGGCCATTATGTGCACTTCCAGAAACCTGGTGCTCCTATCTCTCTACATGGAGGAGCTGCGTATGTGCAGTGAGGAATGGTCTGCCTGCACATTGCTGAAGTCCATGATCACCTCTTTGGTTCTGTTCACATTGAGGTCACAGGAGAAACCCTGGTGGTCTTGCAATGACTGTAAAGGCAAGTCCAGTTGTGTGTGTGTGTGTGTGTACTTGTCTTCAAAATCTGTTCAAACTACTGGATGAGCTCCTTGTGTTGCTTTTGACTGTTAGAAACAAGATTGAAAAGGAGAAGAAAGACCGGGCCAAGCAGTTTGGACTAAACCGTTCAGAAATAAGTCCTGCAGAAATTGCTGAGGAGTTGGAGAAAGAGAGAAAGATGTTCCAACTCCAGATGTGCGAGGCAAGTTGCAGCATATTTCATTTAAAACTTGTGTCTGTCTGAACTTGTAAGGGGGTGGGGTGGGGTCAAGATTAAAATATCTCCACATTGTATACTTATAATATCCAGACATCTCTGCTTCACAGTATGTTTAACTCCAAAGATGATAAGCACCTCAGTCACTAAAGTGCATCCTTCACTGCTTTATTGTTAACAATACAGTACTCCCGCAGTACAGCACTGGGAATATCGTGTTAGTTCTTGTATACTTAATTCTCGAGATGTAAGTCGCCTGTACACCGTATTTACTGTGTTGTTACTAATGCCCATATATGCTATTACCTTAATAGTTAACTTAATAGCTAACTTTCTATTAGGTAACCCTAATAGAAAGCATTATATTTGCAAACTCTGTCTCAGTTGCATCAGATTTAAGCATTTATTAAACAGCAAGTTACAAATGATTGAGGAAAAGAACACACATATTTTCTCTATTTTGGCTCTCATTGCATAAAATAGAGACAGAAATGGGCTGTTTGGCCCAAGAGATTTATCACTGTTTTTTTTTTCAGTGCTTCTTCTCACCTTGGTTTATCTTCCTCAAAAGGCAACTCTTGCAGTGCTAGTCTTCCCTGATGATAGTTAGTTACTGCCCGTTACGCCAGTGGTGTTTAGGGCAGCAATGAATGTCCTCTATCTCTGTCTGTCCTTGGCCAAATACCTGTGGAGGATTCTGCATTGCTGTTTCCATAACAATTTTTTTGATCTGTCTGTGTTGTTGGCCCTGAGCTCAACCCCTGAACATAGGGGACTGGTGTACCAGTCTTAATCTGGCCTCTATCCTTTGACCTGTTTGGCATGGGTGATCCTACCAAAAGCCAAAGCATAAAGCCCTGACACAAGCCAACATAGTTCTCTGGGTCATTGAAGTATGCAAGCCTCCAAACCCTACAACAGGTTTGTGGTCCTTTTGGGGGTGTCCTTGATGAACAGCTGATCATTTTCTTGGCTAATATTTGCCTATAGTTAGCAGTACCTAAAGAAATAATCTGGAGATCTTCTAATTGACACTTGCTACAATCCAGTAGTGACTACACTTTCAAAAGTACTCATTTGGCAACACAGTACTTTTGAAACACTGTGAGATTGTGGAAAACCTCTCAAAATTGTACAGCATTGAGTGACTGCATCATTTGCCTACAGAACAGAGAAATTGTGCACTAGAAATTAACTCATTGATTGCTGAATTTCTTAGATCTTTTCGTGTATTATTAGGTACCAGATGAGTTGTCAATTTCCCTCTCTCCACTCAACAACTTCTTCTTGGGCAGTTCCTTGGGCTCGAGCATGACTTCCATTCTGGTTTTGTGGGTTCTGAGGTGGATGATTTGGCCAGTGAGATTTTTCCACAAATGGAGCAGGAGGTGTGCCTGATGGCCAGGGTGGATGGATAGTTTGTTCCTCTAGGACCACTTACCCAAAGCTTTGGTGCATTTGCCATGCATGCCCTCAATATTCTAAAATGCTTTTTAACTCTGACTGGTCATGGGCCAGAGATTTCTAGGAGTCTGTAAGCATGGTTGAAATGTTTTTGAGTACATCTTTTAAATTACTTCCTTTGTCCACCCACTGATTTCTTCCTATGAGAACTCAGAATACTGTATTTTTCAAGATTCTGGTGCCAGGCATGTAAGAGATGTGGCCTGCTTAAGACAGGCATACAGTTTGTCAGGCAGGAGAGATCCCTGCCCTCCTACATGAGTCTGAGAACTAGATTATCCACAGCAGGTATTTTCAGGCACTGAAAAATGCACCAATAATATGTCTGCAAGATATTTCCAATCCAATGGAATGATAAAGAAATCAATCTTGGGTGTCCCTTTTTAGGCCAATGTCCCTAACCCTGAGGCATTTATTATCTATCTATTAGTGAATTGACAAAAATCATCTTTTGTACCCTGCAGTATGGCAAATACTGTCTTTTGCATCTTCATGTTATCTGTCTAGACTTAATTCAAAAAGCTCCTGTAATTAGATACGAGAGAGAAAGAGAGTGCGTGCCATTCCCGAGAATGTGAACTGACTGTATGTTCCTTGTTTCACAGTATCTTCTCAAGGTGAGCGAAATAAAGATTCGAGAAGGTCCTGACCTACTCCAAAGCCTCATCAAGTACTTCCATGCTCAACAGAAGTAAGACGTTTTCAGTTGATTCTCTAGTTGGATATGGCCATTCAGTTCCCTGAGAACCTTCCTCCATTCTTGGAGATCATGGCTAACCTGTAGTTTAATTCTGTCTTTCTTCCTTGCTTCTACACTATCCATGTCCTTCTCTAACAAAATACTTTGATCTCTATCTTGGTCTTTATTTGAACTCCCAGCCTGAACAATAGATGTGGGGTGGATTTCCATTTGACTTTGTCTTGAAGACATTTTTGACCTCAGTCCAAATGATTTACCTGTGTTCTGAGACACTGACCCTTCTTTCCAGAACATGTTCTTTCCCCAGTGCCCCTTTCACCACTGCTCAGACATGGGAAATACCTTCCCTGTCATATCCTGACAGAATTTTGTATATTTCAATGAGGTCCCTCATGTTCTTCAAAACGATAGTGATTGCAGGTTTAATTGAGCTAATCTCTCTTTGTATGACTGTCCTGCCATTGTAGGGATGGGGAATCAGTCTAGTGAACCTTTATGGTCTGCCTGGTGTGGTAGAGGGACCAAAACGGCCCCGAATACTCCAGATCCTCTTTATAATTGTAGCATGACATGCCAGCTCCTGGTCTCAAAACCTCTTGAAATGAAGGACAACGTACCATTTGCCACCTTAATTACTGGCTGCATTTGTGGCTTGCTTTTGGTTACTGGTGTTCAAGATAGCACAGATCCTTTAGTACATCAGAATTTCCAAATCAATCATCACTTGATTAATACTCTGCCTTTCCTTTATGATGTCAGACTTACCCTCATTGTACAACATCCACCATATCTTTGCCCACTCAAAGTTCAAAGTAACTTTATTATCAAAGTACATATATGTGACCATATACAACCCTGGGATTCATTTTCTTGTGGGCATTCACAATACATGTAATGAAACACAATAGAACTAATGAAAATCTACGCACAAAGACAGACAGACAACCAATGTGCAAAAGGCAACAAATTGTGAAAATACAAAAAGAGAAACAAAATAATAATAGATAAATAAAAAATAACATTGAGAACAAGAGTTGCAGAATCCTTGAAAGTCAGCCCATAGGTTGTGGGAATAGTTCAGTGTTGATGCGAGTGAAGTTCTCCACTCTGGTTCAGGAGCCTGATGATCGAAGGGTAATAACTGTTCCTGAACCTGGTGGTATGGGACCTCAGGCTCCTGCACCTTTTTCTGGATGATGGATGCTGCTTTCCTGAGCAGAGCTCCATGTAGATGTGCTCACTGGTGGGGAGGGTTTTACCCTGTGACGGACTGGGCCGTATCCACTACATTTTGTTTGCTTTGGTGTTTCCATATCAGGCTGTGATGCAACCAGTCAATATACTCTCCACAGTTCGTCTTCAGAAGTTTGTCAAAGTTTTAGGTGACATGCTGAATCTTCACAAACTTCTAAGAAAGTAGAGACATTGCAGTGTTTTCTTTGTAATGGCACTTACATGCTGGTCCCAGAACAAATTCTTTGAAATGATAATGCTGTGAAATTTTAAATTATTGACCCTCTCCATCTCTGATTCTCATGATGTGGACTGTCTCTTGGACCTCGCGTTCCCTCCCCCTGCTGTCAATAATCAGCTCTTCGGTTTTGCTGACGTTGAGCGAGAGGTTGTTGTTGTGGCACCTTTCAGTCAGATTCTCAATCTCCCTCCGATAAGCTGATTCATCAACGCCTTTTTAACTCATCAAACTTAAGTTGCCAGGAAGCCTCTTTTTATTGGCGCGTCAGGATACGACGATTGCAGTGGTAAGTGAGACGCTGGATAGTTTAAGCATTCCTGTGATCTCGTGTCCATCCAACTGAAAAGGACAATTCAGTGAAATAGAAACCCCCAACATTGTGTAAGGTAAAAGAGATGTTATAAATCTCTTTGGAGAGAGGAGCAGAATTTCATGGTGGGCATTCCATAAATGAAGGTTGCAGTGAATTGGAGCAAAGTTCAAAGTAATTTATTATTAAAATATGTATACATTATACAACCCTGAGATTCATCTCCTTACAGGCAGCCACAACACAAAAAAATCCAAAAGAAACCATTGTACAAAAAAGACCATTAAACACCCAATGTGCAGAAAACAAATTGTTCAAACAACAAAATCAAGCAAACAACCGAATTTCACGAAAGTCGCGAAGCCAGTCATCACTGCAGACAATCCAGTAGCCTCGAGTTGGAGACACAGCCTCAGTTTAGCACAGAGAGGAGTAAACCTCGCAGAGCAGTGAGCTGAACTGGCCCACCACAAAAATGCCAGGTCGTACTGGCAGTTCTAAAGTCTACTCTGAAAGGGAAGATACAGGCTATTGCTTGCAATGATTGTTTAGCAGGAAAAGTGCGATTAATAAAGTAGTCAGTAGTTTGTTTTATTTGCTGCTAACAAGAAGCCGCTGTGTTTCATCAGCGCCATCTTTGAATGTCTGTAAATGCTGGAAGTCACTCAAAGCTGTTGGTTAAAGTTATTAACTTTATTTGGACTTATTCCTAGTCACTTTGTCATATGACCTGCTATCCCCAACAGCCCTGTGTTATTGAGCTGTTTGTGCTCATTGCAATTGCATACAGTATATTTGCTGATGTAATCTTTTATTTTCTGGAAGTGATTCCCTTGGTAGGCTGGTTGACCACTGGAAGATCCACCGCTTCTTTATGCTTTTCTCCACAAATATTTGGAACAAAATTTAAAACACTTCACAAAAGTATTGTGTCAAAATTCCATTCAGTCAGCAACTGTGGGGTCAGTGGATTGTTCTGGAAGCTAAACAACCCTTTGAGATGGAGGTGTTAAGAAAACAAAGGCAAGTGTTGAGAGAGAGAGAGATGTTCAGCTCTAGAAAGCACATTAGGCCAGCTGGGTTAATATTCTGGGACACAAGACTCTCCAGATGCTCAGATCTGGAGTTAAAAAAAAACTGCTAGAGGGGTCCAGCAACTATGGAGGGAGAGGTGCTTTGGATTGAGATTATGTGTGGAGAGAAAAGAGTGCCAGTACAAAGAGGTGAGGGGGAGTTGTGATTCAGGAGCTGGCAAGTGACTTGTGGATCTACGTGGGAAGGGCTGGGGTAGATATTGGAACAGTTTCCTTTGCCTGATTGGAAGATCTGGACCTCTTTTCCTTCTCTTGTTGACCTGACCTGTTGGATTTCCTCAGCATCTTCTGTTTCATGCCTCCAGCAGGAGCAGTATATTTCCATCTGTTCTCTTGTTGAGTTGAAGTTAGTTCTCTGATAGCTAGCATGAAACGGGTCTTGTACTGTCACCTGGTATTGGATTCTTCCCTCAATATTTGGACTCGGTCGTTCATTGGAACAAAATATTGGATGAGGAGTATGTTAAGTGATTCCAGAATCCATGAGCTGTCAGTGATCAGGCTCGTGTTTTTTTTTCCCCAGAGGCTGTAAAAGTGGGCCTTGATTTGTGTGGAAATTTTAGTGAGTGGAATGCGCTGAAGCTTTTGGAAGCTTCACGTTGATGTGGGATTGAATGTAACTGAGAGAAGTGGCGTGATTTTCCTTGTGTTCCAACAATAAGGGACAGGTCATGGATGGGTCTACAATGAGTCCCACCGTATAACAAAAGACCCATAGGGGTTTAGTAGGCCTCCTGTTATGTGGGCATCGTATGAAATTATTGTATATTAAATTTATGAAAGAAGATAAAGAAAATGTGACTTAGGGTCTTCCAGTTACTTCTGTAATTTGGCCATTGAACCCTAAAGGCAAAGCTTCCCTACATCTGGAAGGAAGACATACAGTACTGTGCACATATATATAGCTAGGGTGCCTAAGACTGTTGCACAGTATTGTAGTAATTTTATGCGTTGCACTATACTGTTGCCACAAAAAAAAACAAATTTCATGATATATTTGAGTAATGATAAATTTGATTCTGATATTGGTCTTTATTGCGGACTGAGAGGGGAAAGGGGCAAGGACAGGAGAATCGTGTTTGGGAAGCGGGAAAAGGAGAGGGGATGGAGCGGGAATCACCAGAGAGACATTCTATAATGATCAATAAGCCAATTGTTTGAAATCAAATGACCCTGTCTGGTGTCTCAGGGCTGGGTGCTTCTATACCCGTGCCACCCCCCTGCATCCGGCACTCCTTCTCTGTCATCTGACCCACAGTGCCCCACCCTCACTATTCATAACATCCTTTGCTCCCACCAGATTTACAAACTCTCTCTCTGCTCCATGTTGACAAATACAGTACTATACAAAAGTCTTTTAGGCACTGTGGCTATATATCTATATATATATATCTATATATATATATATATGTGCCTGAGCCTTTTGCAAGTTACTGTATTTCCGAAATTTTCCAAAAACAGGCTGCTCGTAATTTAATCCAGGGGCAAACATTTCCTTCTTAACTAAACTGGGAAACTGGGCTTTCTTTCCCTTTTTACCCTTATTTGTCCAGAATCCTTCTAGTGCACTTTCTTGTTTCTAATAAGAGTAAACTTTCAAAGACTCTACAACTTGTGTTCTCGGTATTACTTAGTTTTTATTTGCATGGTTTGTTTTTTGCACGTTGGTTGTTTGTCAATCTTTGTTTATGTATATTTTTTCATAAATTCATATTTTAAATGACTGAAAGAAAATGAACTTCATGGTAGTATGTGGTGACATATATATACTATGATAGTAATTTTAATTTAACTTTAAAATCTGGGAGAGAGACTGGACCATGGAGTATGTCATTAATATTCCCTAAAAGAAGCTGCTTCAAATTGCAGTTAATGCCAGCACAAGAAGTGCTTCAGAACAGTCCATTGAGCCAAGGGCCTGGTATCATTGTAGTCCTGGCTTCTTCAATACAGATTTAGGTGAGACCTATGTATGGGGAATATATGTCAAGCAGATACCCAGTGAACTAAATAGTCAGGGTCTGGAGCCCTGAATGTAAGCACATTCTGGGACATCTAACCAAGGTCTTTCTGTGTGGAGAGGCTCTAAGAGGGGAAATTCATCTTGTTTCATTCTGTGGTGTGGCACGTATTCTTCCATTCAATGGATTTATTAAAAATAATTGAGTGTGAGTACGGAAAACAAGAATGACTGGAAATTTCCTATGTATTACTTTGACTTGACCACTCCACCTGTTGTGTGTGGGCCATGCAAGATTGTTCCTTAGCTTATTTTACTGTTTTGTTTTAAAGTTTTTTCCAGGATGGCCTCAAGGCAGCTGAGAGCTTGACTCCCTTTGTGGAAAAATTGGCAGTGATTGTACACTCGGTGAGTTGTAGAATGATGGAAATGTTTCAAAACAATCCTGGCTTGGGTACCAAAGGCAAAAAAAACAAACCTCCAATCCTATCACAAACAAGAGAAAATCTGTAGATGCTGGAAATCCAAGCAATACACACACAAAATGCTGGAGGAACTCGGCAGGCCAGGCAGCATCTATGGAAAAGAATGCAGTCAATGTTTCGGGCCGAGACACTTCGAAGGGTCTCAGCCCGAAACTTCACCTGTACTCTTTTCCGCGGATGCTGTCTGGCCTGCTGAGCTCCCCCAGCGTTTTGGATGCATTGCTTAAACCTCCAATCCTACTTTACTTAGCGATACAGCACGGAGTAGGCTCTTCTGGCACCACTGGTAACCCCTGTCAACCCTGATTGAACAGTAAGTAACCTCCTCACGGGACAATTTACAATATCCAGTTAACCTACCTAGTACATATTTGGACTGTGGAGGAAACTGGAGCACCTGGAGGAAACCCATGCGTTCATGGGGAGGACGTACTAACTTCTTACGGATGGCGTCAGAATAGAATTCTGAACTCTGATGCCCTGAGCTGTAATAGTGCTGCTGGGGCGCCCACGTTCTGCCCTGAACAACATAAGTATTTTCACTTTTATGGTGTACACGTTCCCTGATAATGCTGTAGTAACAGTCCCTGACTACTTTCTGAATGGATTATTCAACGCATGTGTCTTATTGATGAGGGCAGTGATTGCTGCCCATCTGTAGTTTTTCCTTGAATAAATACTTTATATAGACCTGTTGCATGTTAGAAATCCTCGATGGGTGGGTTCCTTCCAACTCTAACCAGTATTTTCTCCCTGCTGGGCTAAAGCTGAAACAAACACAGGATGAGGAGATGAAACAACTGACGCAGATCAGGGATTCCTTGAGATCGGTACTTCAGGTGGATCACAGAGAGGTGGGTGCCATGGTTGCTCTACATCTGACAGTGTCTTGTGGAAAATCTAGCACTGGATGCGAAATGGGAGGGAAAACGTCATTGGTGGGCGGGGGAGGGTAGGGGTGTTATTGGGTGAAGAGGAAGAGTAATAGAGAGTTCCAAAGACTCTGTGGAGAAGAGGCAAGAACAGATGGTTGGGGATTTGGAGGCATTGTCCAACAGTTTGATCAAAAAAGCAAAGGGAGGTGGTGGGGAAGGTGTGGCAATGCAGGGAGTGGATGTTCAAAACACCAAGGGAGCCCCTGGGTGCTGTTTCAATGCTGCAGATGCTCGAAATCTGAAATTAAATCTGGAAGAGTTCAGGCCAGTGGGCAGTGTTATTGGGGGATGCATTCAGAGTAGGCCAAACAAACCATCTGAATTGGGAAGCTTGCTGAGCTCAAATATCAACTTTGGTTCTGTAAGCACAGAAGATCCCTGACCTGAGCATCTCCAGGTTTTTGTTGAACTGCTTCGTGTGATACTTGACTGGCTGGAGGTGGTTTATGGGTGCGGAGGGAGGAGTTCATAAAGGAACTGGCATTCAGAGATTACAACATGTAAAACAAGGGCAACACACAAGATATGGGAGGAACTCAGCATCTATGGAAATGAATAAACAGTCAACGTTTCAAGCCAAGATACTTCTTCAGGACTGCAAAAGGGGGAAGATGTCAGAATAAAAAGGTGGGGAGAGGGGTAAGACGTCAAGGTAGAAGGTGGTAGGTGAAGCCATGTGGGTGGGAAAGGTAAAGGGCTGGAGAAGATGGAATCTGATAGAGGAGAGTGGACCATAGGAGAAAGGGAAGGAGGAGGAGCACCAAGGGAAGGTGATATGCAGGTGAGGAGAAGAGGCCAGAGTGTTGAATAGAAGGAGGAAGGGGGCGGGGAAAAGGAAAAAAAGGTCAAAAGATACTGGAAGGAAAAGTTAATGCTCATGCCATCAGGATAACAAGATCACATGGAACATTAAGGTACCTGTAGTCAATAAGGACCAACAAGCAAATGGTGATGGCAATTGAAAGTCTGTATAGGATAGATGATGCAACACCTTTGATGAAGCCTAAGGAGTGTAGAGAATGGGCGCTGTTCAAAAGAGCACTAAGGAGGAGCCTGGCATGGTGGAGTGAGTTGGGTGCTGTGGGTTGAGATGTTATGAGTTGGAGGTAGAGGTGAGTGAAACAATCTTCATAATTGAACCTCTTGTTGGTTTAGTGTTGAGTGCTAATCTGGCCCATGATGATGAGGGAGTCAACAGTACAGGTGTGGATTTTCTGATGGATATGGAAGGGAGTGATTTTGGAATTTCAGGTATTTAGATATTGGAGAAAGTACCCCAACCCCACCTGTATAAGATTTGATTTATCTAATGTATAATGCATGTTCCATTGGAGGAAATTGTAACTGTAGTGAAGTGTTGGAATATGGTGTTGGTGGCAGAGAAAGATAGAAAATCTGTAATTTTTGGATGGAAGGTGTAATTGAGCTCAGTAGCCTGAGCCATCCTGTGATTAATCAGAAGAGACTTTAAAGTTTATCTGGAGCCTTTTTGTCATCTCCAACCTTTTTACAGTTATGTAAAGTTGGGAATATTTGTGTGTATCCATTTAATTCTCATTAACATTACACAAGCTTCTTTATCATTCCATTAGTGAGCTAGTGATCAGTTGGGTTGATGCTCAGTTTGCTTTCCAATATTCCTTGAAAAACATGTGGTTTCTGCATTTTTGTCTTAAGGAATGTTTGAATCGGAAAAACTCTGGCTACAGCATACACCCTCTTCCAGGAAACCGTATGTATGGAACAGAAAAGTCTGGCTTCCTGTACAAGAAGAGTGATGGGTGAGAAATGGGAAGAGCTTAAGAAGATTCCATTTTGAGAGACTCAAACAGTTCCATTAATCTCCAGGAAACAAACCAAACACATCCTCTGCTCTTCATTATTCATTCAGTTTACTTCTCAGAATAGAGAAGTTTAAGGGGGAAATTGATTAAAATATTACTTAACTTCATGAAGAGATTTTGATACGTTTTGTAACTTCAAAACTTTAAACTAATTCAAATCAAGACATGGGAGTCCGAAATGTGGCTTCGACTTTGTGTTTACTTTAAATGCACGTATCTTGTGGTAGCAGGATGACCTATGCAATTCATATATTTTTACATATAACCTGTAATGAGTTATTTAAAAGAACAAGGATGCTTAATCAGCAATATATTTACAAGATTACTCCAATATTACTGAAATATTAAATACACAACAGATTTGGTAGAGTAAATAAGGTGAAACTATTTAGCACCAGCAGGAAGGTCTGTAACCCAAGGGAAACTTCTGTCATCTGTGACAGAGGAAGCAAGAATGAAGAGGCATTAGTTTTGGTTTGGAATACACTGTGAAAATCCAGTGTCAGAGGACAGAATAATAAATTTCAATAAGAAGTTGAAAAAATATTTGGAAGTGGATATAAAGTGAAAAAGGCAGTGGACTGAATTAATTAGCTTGCTCTAAGGGCATGGGCACAGTTACCCGAGGTGATGTAGTAGCTGGTTTCACAAGTCCTGGTTATGCAATCACTGATACCAGGCAGACAACCTCTGAAGAGTATTGATAATGGCTGGGGTATCACATCTTGTAAAGACCCTGCCCAGAAGAAGGCAATGGCAAACCACTTCTGTAGAAAAATTTGCCAAGAACAATCATGGTCATGGAAAGACCATGATCACTCGCGTCATACGTCACGGCACATAACGATGATGCTGATACAGTTACAAGCTTCCTGTAAAGCTACCATCCAATGGTAAATGGTCTGTCCTCACCTGGCTTGAACCTCTCATGTTTCTGGTACAAAGGTTGTTTCTGTCTTTTTTCAACTGTCAGGATCCGAAGAGTGTGGCAGAAGAGGAAGTGTGGCGTTAAATATGGCTACCTTACTATATCGCACAGTACTGTGAGTAAAACCGATGTTGCTATTTGGTGTTGTATGCTTCTTTGCATGAGCATTATGTTTAATTATTTATCGAAATACAGCGCGGAATAGGCCCTTCTGGCCCGTCGAGCCATGCTGCCCAGCGAATCCCGATTCAACCCTCACTATTCACAGCACAATTTACGATCGGCAATTATTCTATCAACTGGTGTGACTCTGGACTGTGGGAGGAAACCAGAGCACTCGGGAAAAACCCATGCATTCCGAGGGGGAAGATGTACAGACTCTGTACAGATGATGTTGGAGTGGAACTCCGAACTCCGATGCCCTGAACATGGTAGCGTAGCAGCTTGTGTAATGCTTTAGAGCATCAGTGATCTCAGGTTGGAGTTCAATTCCTGCCACTGCTCTGGTTTCCTCCCACATTCCAAAGGCGTAGGGTTAGGGTTTGTAGGTTGTGGGCATACTATGCTGGCAACAAAAGCAAAGTGACAATTGTGAGCTTCCCCTAGCAAGTCTCGGACTGTGTTGGTCGTTGAACTTTATGCTTTGGAGACAGTGCAGGGTTCTGGTTCCTTTGCTCCCGATATCAAAATGTTAATCCAGCAGTTCGCCATTTCTGGTCATGTGGAATGGAGGTGGACTGGTGCATGGTTGTAATGTATTAAGTAGTTCAAGTAGATCCAAAGGAGGGCCAGTTGGCCAAGATGTAGATATTCCTTTGCTATTGACAAGGTATCCCCAAAAACAGAAATTAAAAATCTGCCAAGTGGCATCTTTGCCCAATCTGATCATTTGATGATCTGACTGGTGGAAAAGGGCTACATTGGGAATCAGTTGGTGGGTGAGGAGGAGGAGGAGAAGTGGATGAGAAAGTTGGGCTTCAAAGTGTCCTCATATGGGGAGTGGTCCTGGTTTTGGGTATTCATAAGACTTCCCATTGGTGTGGTGAGGAATGTACTGATCGGGGGGACTGACTGTAACTCCAGTAGACTTAGTGCAATCCACTACAGCATCTTTCACAAATTCAGCCAATCATGTAAGACCGTAAGAGAGAGGAACAGAATTAGACCAATTGGCCCATCGAGTCCGCTCCACTATTTTGTCATGGCTGATCCATTTCCTTCTCAATCCCAATCTCCTGCCTTCTCCCCCAACCTTTCATGCCCACACTAATCAAGCACTTATGAACCTTTAACTATAAATATATTTTATTAATAAACCTTTAAATATACTCAATTACTTGGCCTCCACAGCTGTCTGTGACAATGAATTCCACAGATTCACCACCATTTGGCTAAAGAAATTCTTCCTCATTTCTGTTCTAAATGAACATCACTCTATTCTGAGGCTGTGCCCTCTCGTCTTAGACGCCCACACCATTGGAAACATTCTCACCATGTCCACTCTATCAAGATCTTCAACATTTGATAAGTTTCAATGATATCTCCCCCTCATTCTTCTAAAATTCAGTGAGTACAGACCCAGAGCCATCAAGCACTCCTCATATGACAACCCTTTCATTCCAATGAACCTTCTCTGAACCTTCTCCAATGTCAGCACATCAATTCTTAGAAAAGAGGCCCAAAATTGCTCACAATACTCCAAGCAAGTTGTCAACAATGCCTTATAAAGCCTCAGCATGACATCCTTGCTTTTATATTCTAGTCCTCTCAAAATGCATGCTAACATTACATTTGCCTTCCTCACACCAATTTAATGTGCAAATTAACCTTTAGGGAATCTTGCATGAGGACTCCCAAGTCCCTTTGCAACTCAGAGTTTTGAATTTTCTGCCATTTAGGAAATGATCTACACTTCTGTTCCTTCTACCAGAGTGCACGGCCATACACTTCCCGACACTGTATTCTGCCTGCCACTTCGTTGCCCATACTTTTGAACATTCTACATGCCGCAACCAATTTGTGCACTGCACTCTGTTTCATGGAGTCTGTGATGAGTAAAAATTTCAGGTTGTAGTATAGACTGTATACATTCTCTGATATTACATTGAATGATTGAACGTGTTCTCCCAGAATGCAGTGGGTAAACAAATGGATAATCCAACTTCTTTCCTTCAGCTTCAAGCAGGGGTCGGCAACCTTTTTGCCTCTGTGGGCCGGATCGTGTATTAATGAGCAGACAGTGGGCCAGATAAATGCCATAAAAAACTTGAAATATGGGAATTATCGATTTAAATACATCTAGTTATGTTTTGCCTCAAGTTAATGAATAATGCATGCTAGAAAATCATTTGTACTTAAGGTTGCCTACCCCTGGCCTAAAGGCATTGGGTTTGAAATATTGATGTTTCTATACTTTTAGAAATTTGTTCAGCCTGGGATAAGGCACTGGCTTCTGCTCCAAAAGACCACAAGATATAGGAGCAGAAGTAAGCTACTTGGCCCATCGAGTCTTCTCTGCCATTCCATCGTGGCTGACTAATGTTCCCTCTCAACCCCATGCTCTTGTCTTCTCCACGTAACACTTGACATCCTTACGAATCAAGAACCACAATCAGAATCAGGTTTAATAGCATCATCATATGTCGTGAAATGTGTTGTCTTTGTGGCAGCAGTACAATGCAATACATAATTATAGAAAGAAAACATGAATTACACAAACTGCGTGTGTATGTATATATATAAAATAGCTAATTTAAATAAATAGTGCAAAAATAGAAATAATAAAGTAGTGAGGTAGTGTTCATGGGTTCAGTATCCATTCAGAAATTGGATGGCAGAGGGGATGAGCTGTTCCTGAATTGTTGAGTGTGTGCCTTCAGGCTTCTGTACCTCCTTTCTGGTGGTAGCAATGAGAACAAGACACGTCCTAGATAATGAAGGTCCTTAATGATGGATGCCTCCATTTTGAGGCATCACTCGTTGAAGATGCCCTGGATACTGTGGAGGCTAGTTCCCATGATGCAGCTGACTAAGCTTACAACTCTCTGCAGCATATTTCAACCCTGTGCAGTCCCCCTCCCACTCACTCCCATATCTCCACTTTAAATATACCAAACGACTTGGACTCCACAGCCATCTCTGGCAGTGAATTCCACAGATTCACCAACCTCTGGCTAAACGAATTCCTCATCTCTGTTCTAAAGGGACATCCTCGGAGAAACAGTTGGAGATGATTTTGCTTTCTCGGTTCAGTGTTGTTGCTCTTGTTGTTTGTTCCTGGTTTGGTTTTTCACATTTTGTTTTGTGAACCTCTCTCAGATCAACAGACCTCCTGCTAAGCTCAACCTGCTGACCTGCCAGGTGAGGCCAAACACTGAAGACAGAAAGTGCTTTGATCTAATAGCACGTAAGTTTCGTTGCTGTAATAGATGAATGGTGATATTTCATTTAGTTTGGGCTTTTCACAGCCATGGGCATTTCCTAAAGCATTTTGCAACCATATTTCTGATCAGTGGGTGGGGGGGGGGTGGGTCAGGGGAAGCCTGCGAGGATCCATTCTCTCCGTACCTTCCGTAATTTTTATAGCTATAAGATCTCCCATCACTCTTCCCAAAAGTGGGGGGAAGCCTGCTTCCCTATCTTTTCCTCTCATAATTCTGTATTTCAGACTGCTGTCTTCCAACCATCAGCTCACTGACAACGACTCTTGGGGACATGTTGGATTGGGTCATAAATGCTGGCCTTCCTATCAATTCCCAGATCCTGGAAAATGAATCAGTAATACAGGAGATTCTGCAGATGCTGAAAATTCAGAGTAACACACACAAAATGCTGGAAAACTCAGCAGGTCAGGTGGGAAATGAATAAACAGTCTACATTTTGGGCTGAGACCCTTCATCGGGACAATTCAAAGGTGGCCAACCTTGTCTAAATTCTGCCACCTTCCAATCTCAAGACCACATGGTGCTGGTTCCCATCCTACCCCCATATGCACACCGCACTCGGCCCAAAACATCAACTGTTTATTCACTTCCAAATAATTAATAAATAGCTTTTTCTAAAAAGAAATATTGATTGGCCCTGTTCATCGTGGAGAACTTCTATTACTTTCAACATTTCCTGGCATGAACAACTGCTTTCTTGAACTTCTGACAATTGCCTCCCGCCTCACTATTCCCCATTCCCCTTTCCTTCTTTCACCTTATCTCCTTACCTGTCCCTCACCTCCCTCTAGTACTCCTCCCACTTCCCTTTCTTCCATTGGTTTCCATCCTCTCCTATTAAATTCCCCCTTCTCCAGCCCTTGATCTCTTCCAACAGTCAATTTCCCAGCTCTTTGCTTCATCCCCACCCCCTGTCCCATTTTCACCCATCGCCTACCATCTTGTATTTCTGCCTCCCCTTCCCCCACCTTCTTGTTCTGACTTTTCCCCTTTCTTTCCAGTCCCGATGAAGGGTCTCGACCCGCAAAGTCGACTGTTTATTCTTTTCCATAGGTGCTGCCTGGCTGGCTGAGTTCCTCCAGCATTTTGTGTGCATTACTTTTGAAGATCAGCAATGATATTGTGTATTTTCCACAAGAATTAGCGTGACCTCAGTTTAACATCTCAACCGAAGGTTGATGTCTCTGGTACTGCAGCTCTTCCCTGGTGTTCCACTGGGAAAGTCAACCTGATGTTCTGATTTTGGAATTTAAGCTGAGGCTGACTGACTTTTCCTGAATCCTGACACAGCTCTTAATTTCTGCAGATAATCGAACGTACCACTTTCACGCTGAAGATGAGCAAGAATGTCAAGTGTGAGTAAAATGCTGGCTTTTATTTGTTTGAAGGTATTTCTTCTTTTACTGCCTTGTATTTTGAAGGTGCTGCTTGGTAACGTTCTTTAATGGTTTAATCGCATTGACCACACCCAGTGAGTCTGAGTCCACAGGGTACGGTGTGCAGGAATCATGTGTTGATGGTGCGCACGTATGTTTCAGATGGGTGTCCGTGTTGCAGAACAGCAAAGAGGAGGCGCTCAACAATGCCTTTAAAGGAGATGCTAGCCAAGGCACCAATGACACGGTACAAGAGCTGACCAAAGCAATCATTGCTGAAGTCCGAGGGATGGCCGGAAATGAGGTGTGCTGCGACTGTGGTACAGCAGGTGAGTGTCTCTAGTTGGGAACCGGTTTGTCAGCCCATTATGGCCACTTTGACAATTTTGCACTAAAATTGGCTGTTTTGTTCTAATTGTGTCCTTTCTTGTAACAAATATGTGCTGCTGTCAGGAAGGTACAGGAGCCTCAGGTCCCACACCACCGAACTCAGGAAAAGTAATTACCCTTCAGCCATCAGGCTGTTGTAGCAGAGGGGATAATTCACTCACCCCAACACAGAACTGTTCCCACAAAGTATGAACTCGCTCTCAAGGACTCTTCATCTCATGTTATTGACATTATTTATTTTATATTACTACTTTTTTTGTATTTGCGCTGTTTGTTGTCTTTATTTATTTATTTATTGTAGAATAGGCCCTCTGAGCCACACACCCAACAATCCCCTGATTTAATCCTGGCCTATTCAAGGGACAATTCACAATGACCAACTAACCTACCAAGTGGTATGTCTTTGGACTGTGCCAGCAAACAGGAGCACCCAGAGGAAACCCACGTGGTCACAGGGAGAACGTACAAACTCCTTGCAGGAAGAGGCGGGAATTGAACCCAGGTCACTGGTACTGTAAAGTGTTGTGGAACCATTACAATAGACAATAGACAATAGGTGCAGGAGTAGGCCATTCGGCCCTTTGAGCCAGCACCGCCATTCACCGTGATCATGGCTGATCATCCACAATCAGTATCCAGTTCCTGCCTTATCCCCATATCCCTTTACTCCGCTATCATTAAGAGCTCTATCTAACTCTTTCTTGAAAGCATCCAGAGAATTGGCCTCCACTGCCTTCTGAGGCAGAGCATTCCACAGGTCCACAACTCTCTGGGTGAAAAAGTTTTTCCTCAACTCCGTTCTAAATGGCCTACCCACTATTCTCAAATTGTGGCCTCTGGTTCTGGACTCCCCCAACATCGGGAACATGTTTCCTGCCTCTAACGTGTCCAATCTCTTAATAATCTTATATGTTTCAGCCAGATCTCCTCTCATCCTTCTAAATTCCAGTGTATACAAGCCCAGTTGCTCCAATCTGTCAACATATGACAGTCCCGCCATCCTGGGAATTAACCTCGTGAACCTACACTGCACTCCCTCAATAGCAAGAATGACCTTCCTCAAACTTGGAGACCAAAACTGTGCACAATATTCCAGGTGTGGTCTCACCAGGGCCCTGTACAACTGCAGAAGGACCTCTTTGCTCCTATACTCAACTCTCCTTGTTATGAAGGCCAACATGCCATTAGCTTTCTTCTGGACTGTACCTTTTGCATATTAATTGTTTGGCCGTCCTGTTGGGTGTGGACTTCCATTGATTCTGTTGTGTTTCTTGTGTTTACTGTGAATGCCAAAAGAAAATGGTAACATATATGGTCTTTGGTAATAAATTTCCTTTGAACTTTTAATGTAAGTTTTTTTTTGTGAGTGATGTTTATGTAATAATAAAGAAGCTGTAGAGGGAATTCAAGCGGCGGAGTGTAGAAGTGGATTAAAGGGTGAGGGGTTACTAGACGGAGCAGGCCACAGCTATTATGTAATAATAAAGAAGCTGTAGAGGGAATTCAAGCGGCGGAGTGTAGAAGTGGATTAAAGGGTGAGGGGTTACTAGACGGAGCAGGCCACAGCCACCATGGCTCTCCACAATGCAGCACATCAGTGACTGTGGCACCGTGCTCCCTGAGATACCTGTCCTGTCCTCGGACTGGAGAGGACACAGATTGCCTCAAGTTGCTTAGAACTCAGTCTTGGTTCAGTGCTGGTCTGGTGATAATTGTTAGTCACCGAACCTACCTGACACACATACTCACTCACACTAGCGCATAACTAGAGAAAGTATTGCAAGATACTTCGTTGCAAAGCCTGGAGGTTTGCAGCAGTTAGTCTGTGACTAACAGTTAATGATCCAGTTTTTGCAGGTGGAGCTGGTCTGTGATGCGGAGACTGAGGCATAAATCGTGAAACAGGCCCTTGGGCCCACTGGCTCTGTGTTAGCAATCAAGTCCCAACTACTCTAATCCAGAACTAATCCCGCTTTTTAAATTTATTATTCTCCCCACGTTTTTGTTATTGGAAACATCAGCTGTAATTTATTATTGATTGATTCATTTATCTATTTAGAGATACAGGTCAGAATAGGCCCTTCTGGCCCTTTCAGCCACACCGCCCCAACAACTCCCGACAACCCCCCCCGATTTAACCCTAACCTAATCAGGCGACTATTTGGAATCAGCATCTAAGTGCTACATCTTTGTACTGTGGGAGGGAACTGGAGCACCTGGGAAAACCCCCACATTCCATAGGGAGGATGTACAGATTCTTCTTACAGAGGATGCTGCGATTGAACTCCAAACTCCAAGGCTCTGAGCTAAGATAGTGTTGCATAACCATGGCACCCACGGTTTTGCTGTACTTACCATTTCCTTCAATGATAAGGCCCTGGACAATTTACAGAAATAAGCCCCATGGATTGGTGGGAGTTTGAAGGGCATTCAAGGGTCAATGAAGACAGTGACATTGCCCTCCATATAAAGCTGAACATTTCTGTCTTGGGCTAGCCGACAACACTGCTGCCTATAACCCATTTTACACCTTAGCTTCTGGTTCAGCTGCACCTCTTTGTAAGAACAATGTTGTTTATTCTGTCCCTTCCCCCATCTCACCTCTTTGATACTTCTATAACCTCTAGCAGTCCAGTCATCCATATCTGATTTTAATCCAATTTGACAGATCTTCCTGGATCCCACGCTCTGGAACTCCCTCTCCATTTTGTTCACATCTGTTTAAGATGCCTTGGGACACGATTAAAGATGCTATATAAATGCAAGCTATTCTTGCTGGCTGTCTTCCAGTTGTTGTGGAGGATCTGGCTCTGGGTATTGGGCAGATGATTGGCTGCATTTGAGATCATTGCTTTGCTGTTAATTCCAGCTGTTAGTTTAGTCAGCTTTGCCTTTTCCAGTCATTTTAGATGAATCATGAAAATCATTAGTCTAAGTCATTTTCTGGGAGACATGGCCAAGGCTAAAGCCTTTGCCACTGTCTTTGCAGATTCTGAGCTACAGCTGGGTCCCATGCTTGGAAAAGAGTTGACTGAACAACCATGTGATTGCAGAGGATTCTCGTCCACACATGCATTGCTACAGTTCTCAGTTCAAAGTTCAAAGTAAAATTATTGTCAAAGTCCGTATATGTCACCATATACGACTGTGACATTCATTTTCTTGCAGGTATTTACAGTAGAACAAAGAGATACAATAGAATCAACGAAAACAAAGACTGACAAACAACCAATATGCAAAAGGCAAACTGTGCAAATACAAAAGTCAATGAGTAAATACTGAGAACACGAGTTGTGGAGTCTTTGAAAGTGAGTCCGTAGGTTGTGGAATCAGTTCAGTGTTGAGGTGAGTGAAGTTATCCACATCAGTTCAGGAGCTAGATGACTGAAGGGTAACTGTTCTTATGGCTGATATGATACAGAAAAAGTTTGAGGACAAAAGCAATTTCATTCTTCATGCAGTGACCCTTGATGTTGGGAGAATGGAAATTAATCTGGTATTGTAAACGGCGAATATATATTCGAAGTTACTTCATAACAATGTAACTAAATACCAATTACTGCTGAGCTATATATCAAGAAACATTGGAAAAGTAGTGAAAAGTTAGGTTTACTGAGCATGAAAACATTGGGAGACATTCCAGAGGGGCCATCACTAAGGCATGGTTGCCATTGGAGGAGTGGAGGAGGGATGGTAAGAATCCAGAGTTGGAGGGCAGAGGCTGATGCAGGTGGTGGACTTGGAGAGAGTAGAGATCATGTGGGGGTGGGGCAGGAGGGGTGGTGGGAGTCAGTTGGCATCGAAGAGGAGATGTGAGGTATGGACTTAACGTCAACGAGTAGATAAACGAGATGGCCCTGATCCCACTGCCTTAACATGTCACTCAGAGGGTGGTGAGAATGTGGGTTGAGTTGTCAGCGCAAGTGGTGCGTGCGAGCTTGATTTTAACATTTAAGAGAAGTTTGGTTAGGTACATGGATGGTAGTGGTATGGAGGGCTATAGTTCTGGTGCAGGTCGATGGGAGTAGGCATCTTAAATGGTTCAGCACAGACTAGATGGGCCGAAGGGCCTCTCTGTGCTGATCTTTTCAATGACTCTATGTCTTTTGCATTGGACAATGGCAAATGGCAAACTGGGGCAACAAGGGCATGATCGATGAGATGAACTCAACTTCTTAAAGGACGTTGATCTCATTATTACTTTAGTGTTGGAAATGAATGTATATAATCCTGCTGGTTTATGTTCTAGACCCCACGTGGCTCTCCACCAACCTGGGTATTGTAACCTGCATTGAATGTTCTGGGATTCATCGGGAGTTGGGTGTACACTATTCTAGGATACAATCTCTCAATCTCGATGTACTGAGCACTTCTGAACTCTTGGTAAGTTGAATATTTTCTCCACTTCCCCCACCATCAAAAACACCCTGGGTTTTCTCTCCATTTTCAGTTTTCTGTCAGTTGTCATTCATCGCTGAGGCCAGATGTCAAGGAAGTTGCTGCTTTTCAACACTTTTCCTGGCTTAAGGGTGACTGGAAGGATTTTAGAGTTGCAACTCCAGTCAAATGCAGACCACGTCAGAACAACTTTTAATAGCAAAGTTTGCACAAATGGCAGAGCAATAATGAGTGCTAATATAGAGGGAAAGATATTGGCTTTAACACTGGGGAAAACACATCGGGTCTTCAAAGCAGTCTAGCAACATCTTTTGTGTTGAACAGAGTTGGGGGAGAGGGAGACTGTTCCCTAATTTTGTGATACAACCAAACAATGGTACCTCTCATTGTGCAGCTCTATCTCAATAACACATTGGGTCCATCAGAGTGTGTTGGAAACTGGAATAGTATTACCTACCAGCTTTTGAGCTCAAATGGAAAATGCCTCTGACTAAACCTTGGCTGCTGCAGGATGTCAGCAGATTACTGGACTCTGGGTGCATCGTCTGAAAGCTTGATCTTAGTTGCTGCTTTTGTTTAAAACATTATCGTAATTCCTAAACAATTACAAATTTTCAAAAATTGTAGCATTAATGGAGCATCAGAGAATTGGTTTAGAATATCCATCTACCAAGCTGTACTTGGCATAAGAGATTCTGCAGATGCTGGAAGTTTAGAGCACCACACAGAAAATGCTGGAGGAACTCAGTGGGTCAGGCAGCATCTATGGAGGGGAATAAGCAAAGGACATTTTTACTGAGACCTTCCTGATGAATTCTGATGAAAGATCTTGGACAAAAATTTTGGCTGTTTATTCCGCTTTTTAGATGCTACCTGACCATCTGAGATCTTCCAATTTTGTATGTGAAGATGTTCTAGAATTTGAGATTGGGTGTAGCAGAATTTGGACAAGGTTGGCCACCTTGGAGAGGTCCAAATGAAGGGTCTTGGCACAAAAGATTGACTGTTTATTCCTCTCTATAGATGCTGCTTGACCCGCTGAATTCCTCCAGCATTTTGTGTGTGTGTGTGTGTTACTTTGGAGAGGACTTAGTCAGGACTTAGTGAGTTAGTTAGGAAAATGAATTGGGGATACCTTTTAGGTGTACGTGCGTCAGCAGGGAAGCAGATGGGTGGGTTGGGACACTTTGTAAGTTGTGTTGGAGGATCCACAGAATGTATCTCAAAGGTTAATTGCTGTGTTGCAGTGTCCTCTCCATGTGCCGTTGACCCAGTGTTGTCTTGTTTCATGCAGCTTGCTGTCAATATTGGAAACACAAGATTGAATGAAATCTTTGAGGCGACCCTGCCAACTCAGTGTGGTGTTAAACCCAGTCCAACCAGTGACATGTGAGTACCAAAGTAATACTCTGAATGCCTCTACCATTTCTCTTGGCCTTCCCTGCTCCAAGAAGGAAAGCTTCAGTCTCCCCATATACACTCAGTGGCCACTTTATTAGGTACACCGGTACACCTGCTCAGTAAAGCTAATACCTAATCAGCCAATCATGTGGCAGCAACTCAATACATGCAAACATAGTCAAGAAGTTCAGTTGTTCGGAACAAACATCAGAACGGGGAAGAAACATGATCTCAGTGACTTTGACTGTGGAATGATTGTTGGTGCCAGACAGGGTGGTTTGAGTATCTCAGAAAATGCTATCTAGGATTTTCATGCACAACAGTCTCTAGAGTTTACAGAGAATAGTGAGAAAAAGCATCCAGTGAGCCCAGTTCAGTGGGCGAAAACACCTTTTAATGAGAGAGGTCAGAAGAAAATGGTCAAACTGACAGGAAGGCAACAGTAACTCAAATAACCATGTACTACAACAGTGGTGTGCAGAAGAGCATCTCTGAAAGCACAACACGTTGAAGTTTGAAGCTGTTGGGCTACAGCAGCAGAAGACTATGAATGTCCAGTCAGTGGCCACTTTATTAGGTAGAGGAGGTGACTAACCACGTGGATAGTGAGTGCATGTGTAAAATCCCATTCCCTGCAAGCATTCTTTGAGTCTCTACTGTACCTACAGTTTGCTTTCCCTTTCCACAATATTCATGGTCATGGAGGTACACAACAAGGAATCAAGTCTGTTACCCGTCCTTTGGCAGTTGCTGGTATAGAAACATGTTTGTCAGCACTAATTCTGTGCATTTTCCCAAGGCTGTTGTGTATGTTTTCACAGCCTGTTTCTCTGCCTCCGCTTCATTCACTGTGTGTTTTGATGTCACTTGGGTAGAGGAAATAACCACTGGAATTTTAGAGAAGGTATTAGTTGAATTCCAGAGATTTCTTCACATAAGAGGAGATTAAGTGATTTTTGTGCACATGTTGAGAATGAATGTTGGATTTCTTTGTTTCTCCTGATGGGAAGGATTAATTTGAGTTGGGAGGGAGAAGTGGAAATCAGCCACTCTCTATTCTGGGCAGCATGGTTAACCTGGCAGTCTCTATCTGTGAATAGGTGACAGGTGTGTCGAAACTGGTCAAAAGTTTAAACATAGAGACAAAGGCCTGTTCCTACATGCTGACTGGAGTTTCAGGAGCAGGGTGGGTGTACTTAATGCGATGTTAAACCTAGTGTACAAAGCTGTCTTTGATTGTTGCCAAGCCTTTCAGCGTTGTGCAGTATAGGCGCCAGGGTAGTGTAGCGGTTAGCATGACCTTATTACAGCTCAGGGTGGTGGAGTTCGCAGTTCAATCCCGGCGCCCTCTGTAAGGAGTCTCCGTATGTTCTCCCCTTGGAATGTGTGGGTCTCCTCTGGGTGCTCCGGTTTCCTCCCACAATCCAGGTAGGTAAATTGTCCCGTGATTAAATTAGGGTTAAATTGGGGTGTTAGGGGTTGCTGGGCAGTGTGCCTTGAAAGGCCTGTTCCATGCTGTATCTCTAAGTGATAAGATAATACGTATATATTGTACCTTCGATTGCCTAACGAATGCACACAGTTACAAAGAAACTGGCGTTCTGCATTGTAATCGTGGCTGCTTTATCTTTCTTTCCCTGTCTCCTCCTCCGTCAGCCACTGGCAAGTCCCAGAAGGCAGGAGAATAAGCCATATCCTTCCTTTGTCTAAGAGGGACACCAGGGACAATCCAGGCAATTGCGGACCAGTGAATTTAAAGTCAGTGGTAGGAAAATTATTGAAAGAGATTTCTGACAGATGGGATTTGCTCGCATTTCTAAAGGCAGACTTGGTAGGGGTTAACATGACAAAGCCTGCAGATGCTGTAGGCCTTCAGTAACGCACACAAAATGCTGGAGAACTCAGCAGGTCAGGCAGCATCTATGGAAATGACTACATAGCCGACATTTCAGGCCAAGACCCTTCTTCCGGGCTGGAATGGAAGTGGGGAGATGCCAGAATAAAAAGCTGGGCGGTGGGTTGGGGAAGGAGGACTAGCTAGAAGATGATAGGTGAGCCAGCTGGGACGGAAAGGGAAAGGGCTGGAGAAGAAAGAATCTGAAAGGAGAGGAGGAGGGGCACCGGGGAGAGGTAAGAAGAAATTAGTGACTTGTTAGTAAGTAAAGATTGAGCCAATGGTTGCAATCTGTATTGCCCAGGAGGAGCGGGCTGCTCTCACTCTCAGCCAACAATGACCCTCAACATATTAGTCATACCTTTCTCTGTGTCATGAGGTCTGGGTTCAAGTCCTACCCCAGGGAGTTAAGTAGACAGTGCTCGGAGTACTGCACTATTGAAGGAGTTGGCTTTCAGGCAGATTAATAAAGAAAGGTCTTATTAGGATCTTGAGTGGAGATTATAGAGGTTCTATGGAACTATGTCGAAAAGTGACGGACTCATTTCTAGATTCGCAGCAGGTACCCTTCATAACATTAATGTCATCAAGTCGATGGTTTGGGAGCTTGTTGTGAGTGAATTAACTGTCACATTTCACAGCTAGAACATCCCTCCTTGGATCTTGCAGTATTCTGAACGGCACTAAGCAATACTAATCTCTGTTTCCTACATCCATAGGAATGCCCGGAAAGAATATATTACTGCAAAGTATGTGGAACACAAATACACAAAGAAGGGCGTTTACAAAGGAGGATTTAAATTATTCGAAGCAATTCGGAGCAAGGATGTCCTGGCTTTGCTGCAGATGTATGCTGAAGGTGTGGATTTCACTGCACCCCTTACCTTGCCAGACGGACAGGTAATTCTTGTAGTGGCTCACCATTTTCTGACCTTACTTTCTGGAGAATTGTTCATAAAGTAAAATTTTGTTACATACACGTCAGCACATACAAGCCTGAGATTCTTCCTGTGGGCATGCGCAGCAAAGCTACAGAACAGTAGCGGTAAACAGGATCAATGAACAACAAACTGTGCAAATACAAACATAAACAGATAGCAATAAATAACAAGAGCGGAAAATTACAAGATGAAGTGTCCTTAAAGTGAGATCAATGGTTGTGGGAACATCTCAACAGATGAGTGTAGTTATCCCCTTTTGTTCAAGGGCCTGATGGTTGACGGGTAGTAACTGTTCCTGAACCTGGTGGTGTGAGTCCTGAGGCCTTCTACCTGATGGCAGCAGTGAGAAGAGAGCGTGGCCTGGGTGCTGAGGAACTTTGATGATGGATGCTGCTTTTCTATCACAGCATTTCATGCAGATGTGCTCAATGGTTGGGAGGCTTTTACCTGTGATGTACTCGGCTGAATACACTACCTTTTGTAGGATCTTCTGCTCAAAGGCTTTAGTGTTCCCATACCAGTCGTTATGCAGCCAGTCAGCACACTTTCTACCACACACCTATAGAAGTTTGCCAAGGATTTTGATGACATGCTGTATCTCTGCAAACTCCTGAGGGAGAGGAGGCACTGCCGTGCTTTTTTTGCAATTGTATGTATCTGATGGGTCCAGTCCAGGTCCTCTGAGATAGTGACACCCAGGAATTTAAAGTTACTGACCCCCTCCACCTTTGATCTTCCAATGAGTATTGGCTCATGGACGCCTGGTTTCCTTCTCCTGAAGTCTGCAAGCAAGCCTCAATAGCTAAGGAGTGAGATTTTTCTCAAATTCATTTATTAAAAGAAACCTTTGCCCATCCATCTATCTCTTGAACGTTCCATCCACCTGATGTTTGCAGCCACAAAACCCAGAACTTTTTCCATTACAAGTTGTCGCCTCTCCCTCAAAGCAAGATGTCAGTTTGTTCAGCATGGCAGCTTCTGAAGCCTAAATGAAAGAAACCGATGATTTGATGAGAGAACAAGTGTCTCACAAAGGTGACATCCATCATTATGGATCCCCATCAGCCAGGACATGCCCTCTTCTCATTGCTACCATCAGGGAGGAGGTACCAGAGCCCAAGGCACACACTCAGTGTTTTAGGAACAGCTTCTTCCCTGCACCATCAGATTACTGAATGGACGATGAAGCAGCCCATGGAGATTACCTCATTATTTTTGCTCTTTTTGCACTACCTAATTAATTTAATTTTTAAAACTTATTTCTTACTGTAATTTATAGTTTTTAAAACATATATTAATCATAGAGTAATACAGCACAGAAACAGGCTCTTTGGCCCATCTAGTCCGTGCTGCACCATTTAAACAGCCTACTACCACTGCACCGCACTGCTGCTGCAAAGCAACAGATTTCACAACATACCGTATGTCGGTGATGTTAAAACTAATTCTGATCGTGAATAGGAACATTTTATGTGTTGTAAATCCTGTCTAAGGTTTTTAAACTGGAAGTTGTATCGGAGCGTAAAGCAGTTTCACCTTCTGTTTTGAAACTTTAGGACCTGGGAGAAATCCCGCTGCACCTTGCTGTGCGGTTGGCAGACAGATCATCGCTGGCTTTGGTTGACTTTCTGATACAGAACGGGTGGGTACTGTTTCTGGTCTGAATTAAACACATCCTCACAGTTAGGAACGCTCACCAAGGTCTACACTTTTTGAGAAGTCTGAACTGAAGAGTGCT
Source organism: Mobula hypostoma (assembly GCF_963921235.1). Taxonomy (NCBI): domain Eukaryota; kingdom Metazoa; phylum Chordata; class Chondrichthyes; order Myliobatiformes; family Myliobatidae; genus Mobula; species Mobula hypostoma. The sequence continues at coordinate 38,055,121 of NC_086122.1, forward strand.
GTTCTATGCAGATCAATACTCACGACCTTCTACAGATGAGCGATTGAGAGCATCTCAGTGAGCTGCATCACTGTGTGGAACAGAAACTGCACTGCGCAGACGGGAGGGCTCCACAACGGGTAGTTAACACTGCCCAACACATCACCAGCACCAGCCTACCCACCATCAGGGGCATTTATACAGAGCAGTGCCAGGTAAAGGGCCAGTAACATCACGAAGGATCCCACACACCCTGCTCAGGGAAGGGGCTACAACCACGCCAGGACCACCAGACCCAAAAAAACAGTAATTCACCCCAAGCCGTCAGGCTGATCAACAGCTCCACCAACTAACCCACCCCACCAACCCCACCAGCCCCACGAGCACTATATACACATGACCTCGCCTCACTTTATCTACATACAATCAGTCATAACAGTTACTTCTACATTGTGTTTTATAGGATTGCTTTTATATTAATATCTTCTGTTTTTTTGTGTTCTTTATGCTTATCGTGCTTTTTTTTGTGCCGCGTCAGATCTGGAGTAACAATCAAACCATTTGCTTTTACACTCGTGTGCTGGTACTAATTAATTGACCATTACGCCGCCAGTGTTTAGGGCAGCAATGAAGGTCCTCCATCTCTGACTGTCCTTGGCCACATTGAAGGAATCTTCATTGCTGTTTCTGCAACAGATTTGCTTTACCAATCAGGGTTGTTGGCCCTGAGGTGAACCCCCCAAACTGGAAGACCAGTGGACCACTCAGTCTGGCCTCTACCCTTTGACCTGTTGGCATGGGTGACCCTACCAAGAGCCAAAGCATAAAGCCCTGACCCCAGCCAACATAGCCCTCGGGGCCAGTGAGGCATGCAAGCCTCCAAACCCTATGGCAAAGTTGTGGTCCTCTTAGATGTCGTATGCTGAATAATGACAATGAACAATCTTGAATTAGGTGGATTTAGTTTCTTAGATTTGATTGTGAGTTTGAGGGGTAAAAGCCAGAGTTACTGTGTTGTTTTTTTTTTAAGTTATTTGTTGGAAGCTGTTCCATGTTAGAGGACCTCCCCAGCTCCTGATTGTTGCCATTCAGACCAGATGCTGAACCATGATGATGTTCATGCACATTCTCTGGATCTAATCAAAAACATGTACTTTATTCGTAACATCTCCCTCTTGTATTCAGTCTAAATACTAGTTACATTCATTGCAGTAAGCGATGGATAATGGTTTGGCCAGCCTCAAGGGTGTGAGGTTCTAGTAAAACGCTGCCTAGAGATTTGACTCAGGTGCCTCAGCTCTGCCTGTCTGAAGTAGTTTTGTAACGTTCCCTCAGGGGTGGCTTGGATGTGAAGACGGCCGAGGGTAACACTGCCCTCCATTACTGCTGCCTATACAATAAAACCGAAAGCCTGAAGCTGTTACTGAAGGGAAAAGCTAGCACGCAGATCGGTAAGGCCTGAAAGGAGGGTGATTGAAGTGTAATTTCACTGAGTTCACCTAAGGCTATTCCTTTTCACTTCTCTCATCTCCTTTAGGCTTCAAAAGCCACCTCTGATCAGCTAACCTGTTCTGCAATTTGTGTGTTTAAATGCAATGTTTTATTTCCTGTCAAGCATCTTCAGTGGTTTGCGATGATAAAATTCTTGTTTGAACAATAGATTCTTTTTCTGCTGTGGAGCTTTGCCTCAAAGACCCTGGACCTCTTCCTTCCAGCTTTCTTTTTGGTAGTTCACGTGGCTTTCTGAGGTCCAGCCCCATTGTTATAACATCTTGTTGTCAGAACCAAATTGGGTCAAGGAGTTGGACCAGCCTCATGGTGATCACCAGGCAGCATGTATGGAAAAGAGTAAACAGTCGATGCTTCAGGCTGAGACCGTTCATCAGGACTTTGATGAAAGGTCTTGGCCCAAAACATCGACTATTTCTTCATTTCCATTGATATTGCCCGACCTGCTGAGTTGCTCCAGCATTTTGTGTGTGTATTGCTTTGGATTTCCAGCATCTGCAGACTTTCTTGTGTCAGTGTAATAACCATCTTGTTGTCAGAACCAAATTGGACCAACGAGTTGCCTTTATACACCAAGATGAATTGGGGCCCCTTCTGGCTTAATAGTATGTATGTTCTCACAAAAACTAGACCTGAAGTGTAGATCATATTCTTCTGTAAAGCTTTCCAGCTCATCTCTCCTCTTGTCCTCACTTCATTCTAATTTCCTTGTTATAAGCCTTTAATTAGATTTTGCTGGCTTTGGTTTCTTATTATTTACCAATCTAACCTAAGTTAAAAAAAAAATCAATCTTTAAAATTTTCCATTACTCTGTACACACCTTGTTTTTGTGGGGAGAAGATTTCTACTAATCTTCAGGTTCCCTGACTAGTCTACCCCTAATTTTCCTATTCCTCCTTGTTCTGCACTCTTGTCACGAGAGAAGCGTTTCTTTTCAAAAGTTTGAAGTTTGAAAGTTCACTTATTATCAAAGTATACAACTTGAAATTCTTCTTCTCCATCTGTGAGTGAGTGTGTGTGTGTGTGTGTGTGTGTGTGTGTGTGTGTGTGTGTGTGTGTCTGTCTGTCTGTTTGTCCCTTCTAATTAAATCTTTTAATCATCTGAAATGACTTGGTCAGGGTACCTGTCAGCATGTGAGCATGGTTTTGTACAACCCATCCTTGCTGTTTATTGTTTGTTTTAGCTCTGGTACTGTTCAGAGTGGCGGGGTGGTGATGTGTCTCTATGAAAGGAGGTACAAAGCTCTCCTTCCCTCTGCTAGCCTACAACTGATCTTTGGGCAAGGTGTAATACCTGCTTTTCCACCCCCCCCCCTCAAAACCGGGGTTATGGGACCAGGTGGTGGATGGCCATATGAGCAGCTGGTGGGTATCACAAGCCCTGGTTATGCGACCACTGACAATCTCTGAAGAGTACTGATAATGGCTGGGGGTCATCCATCTTGTAAAGACACTGGCCAGGAGAAGGCAATGCAAATCATTTCTTTAGAAAAATTTGCCAAGAACAGTGATGGTCATGGAAAGAGCATGATCACCCACGTTATACGACTTCGCACACAGAATGAATGGAGGACTGCAGTGAGGGACCTGTGTTTAGAACACTTGCAGGCCCATTGTTCACCCGCAATTAAACTTGTACCTAAAGCAAACAAACAACACAACCAAGCAAAGCTGTGACAAATGGACTCCAACATAAATGGCCATTTCTGTTTCCAGAGCTGAAAATCATGCCAAAAGAATCTAAGGTAGAATTAGATACAGGCCATTCAGCTTTCCAGCCTGTCCACTGTTCGCTTGGATTATGGACGACAAATCCATCTTTCTGACTGTTTCCTCTTTCCCTTTACCCTTTTGTCCAACACTCATCAACAGGGGATGTCCAAACGAAAACTAAGATTGCCATGAGATGATTATGAACAGGGAATTATGGGAAGGGAGAGGCAGTGGGATGCTGGGATTTGTTGAAGCTAATTAACCCCAGTAAAGAGACACAGTGAGAAGAGTTTGTGAAACACTTGTTAAGAACAGAACACACATAGCTATCTCCCTTATTGTGTGCATGCCCAATGTTGGAAACTATCAATATCGGATTATGGTCTGGGATTGTGTGACTCGACTAATGCCTCTTGGTTTTTTTCCTGCTTGTAGGTAATCTGGTGGGAGAAACTGCTTTGGACATTGCAAGGAAGTTCAATCATACTGGTTGTGAGGAACTGGTATGGTTTCAGAGGAAAAGTAATAATCCTTTTTAAGCTCATTATAGTGGGCTTGAAGCAGACGTTAAACTGTTGCATGCCTCTTGCTTGCAGATTGATCAAGTGCTGGCGGGGAAGTTCAGTCCTTTCGTTCACGTGGAGTATGAGTGGGTCATGCATCAAGATTATGTTTATGACAGTGAGGAGGACATGGAAGAGAGGGTAATGTATTCTGGCTTCTGTTTATGTCTTTACCAACTGTCGTTTGACCCAGTGTTGGTACCCATGCTGGAATACTGCACTTAGTAATGGACAGCCACCTTAGGCTTTCTGAAGGTGAATCTCCTAGAGGAGATTCTCTATAGTGGGATGTGAGTGTGTGAAGATTTTCCTCTTGGAGAACAGACAGTTCGGAGAACATTCGGTGAATATTAGGAGAACATTTGGAAATCATGAAAGGTATCAGTGGAATCGACAGATTCTATTTCCACTGGCCTGTTGCTGTAGGATGTTGGTTTAAACTCAAAATGGAGTGATGTGACAGGTACTCTCCTGGGCAGCACGGTGGTGTGGTGGTTAGCACTGTGCTTTACAGTACAGGTGACCTGGGTTCAATTCCCGCTGCTGCATGTAAGGGGTTTGTGTGTTTCCTCTGGGTGCTCCGGTTTCCTCCCACAGTCCAAAGATGCAGCAGTTGGGAGGTTAATTGGTCATTGTAAATTGTCCCATAATTAGGCTGGGATTAAATGAGGAGGGGTGGTTGCTGGGTGGCGTGCCTTGAAGGGCCAGGAGGGCTTATTCCGTGAGGTATCTCAGTAAATATATAAAATAAATAAAAATTCTAGAAACGTTGGTGGAAGCAGGTTCATTGGCGACCTTCTTGTCAGTTGGATATGTGGAGAGGAAGATTTTCTGATAATGTCCTTGCAGAGGAGGGAGAATGAATTAAACAGCTCTGTTAAAAAACACTGGCGTATACTATTTATGACAGGATATTTGGTCCCCTTCTCCGCTGCCTGATTCTACGAGTATCATATAGAAAGATGAGGCTTCCTCTTTTAATGTCTTACTTAAACAAAACACGGCATCCTGGAAAGGCCCTTATCCAAAGCTGAAAGTTCATCTGCAGTTGACCATACTGTCAAAACAGATTATTGTAAAGCTACTAAATCAGTATCTCTTTAAATGAACTGGCCCTAATAAAAAATGCATCCGTTTTTTTTAGATGGTTAATACATCCCTTATTGATTCTTTTTCCCCAGCAGGACGTAGAAAGAATTGGAAACAGAATTTTAACTTGGCCAATAGGTTGTTGCCTCCCCCCCCCCCGCCAAACTATGTAGTGTTCCAGAAAGCTGCACTGCTAAAGATGCTAAGTCTTAGATGTCTTAGAGAGGAATTTAAGAATTCTCAGGAATTATTTTGTTCAGGGTACAAGAATTAGCCCTGGAGTCCCAGCAGAATGACTCCCTGTGGGATCTTGTGAATTGACTGTTGCACTGTCGAAATCACAATTGTGATTATACTTGAGTTTTGCTGGTTATAAAATATGGGGTGTCCTAAGATAGCACGGTAGGGTAGCGGTTAGGGCAATGCTATTATGACACCAGCTTCCCCGGTTTAATTCTGGCCCTGTCTGTAGGATACCCCCGCAATGTCGTGGTTTTCCTCCTGTTTTCCCCCACATTCTTAAGATGTACCGGTAGTGGGTCAGTTGGTCACACGAGTGTATTTGGGCAGCACCAGGTCACTGGGCTGGAAGGCAAGGCATTGCATTGATGGTGGACTATGTTCCTAGCACATGCCTTGGGTACAAGATAGACCTTCTTGTATCCTCTTACACACCTTTGCAGTTTCCTAACTTGCTTCTACTCCCATTTATCCATCACCCCCATGCTCACCGGCCTAAATTTCCTTCAGATTAATCAGTGTCACAATCTTTACAAATCCGTTGTATACTGTTCAAGCCTGTTTACTGGCCTCACTCCATCCTGCCTTTCAAGAGTTATAAGACCAGAGTGGATGACACAGATACCAGCCCTGCTCCAGTGCATCTTGGACCTTAGTAGCCCTGCTGTTACCAGTTGTGTCTTCAACAATGGAGGCATCAGCTTTGGGAACCCACTCCTAAAACCTCCACCTCCAACTTTAAGATTTGCTTAAGAGCCTTTGCTTCTGAACAAGAATCAGAATCAGGTTTAATACTGCTGGTGTGTAGGTCATGAAATTTGTTGCTTTGTGGCAGCAGTACCAGGATGCTGGGGAGGTTGGCGCCCATGATGGGGCTGAGACTGAGTTTACAACCTTCTGCAGCTTTTACCACTACTGTGCAGTGGCCCCTTCATAACAGTTAGAATTCTATCCACAGTATATCCTGCAAGAATCTTTGGTGACAGACCAATTCTCCTCAAATTCTTAATGAAATATAGCAATTGTCGTGCCTTCTTTTTAATTGCATCAGTACACTGAGTTCAGGTTAGATCCTCAGAGATGTTGACCCCCAGGAACTTGAAACTGCTCACCCTTTCCACTTCTGATCCCTCGATGAGGACTGACGTGTGTTCCCCCGACTTCCTCTCCCTTAAGTCCACAATCACGTCCTTGTTCTCACTGACACTGAGTGCAAGTCTGTTGCTGTGATACCACTTAACCAGCTGATCCATCTCACTCCTGTACACCTCGAAAACAAGGCTTTTGGCATCGTATTCCCTGTTGTGTGCTGGTGCTAGGCTTTGATAATGCTTCTATAAAGCACTCTGGACTGTTTTACAAGGTAAAGATGTTCTACAAAATCAAATTATTCTTTTGTTATTATTTTAACTTTAAAGGGAAAACCACAGGACCAACACAGATTTTCTGTTCCTTGCAGTAGGTGAACAAGTGCTGCCCTCTGGTGGTAATCCAGTGCAGACCTGTTTATGAATGAGGAAATCATTGGAATACTGTGCTCAATGTGGAACTTTGTAGATCCGGAATATTCCTTGCTGATACACTTGCTGATTTTCTAACTTATTGAATATAATTTTATTAATGTTCCAACACTTAAAGTTCACTTTTTTATACATAGTAACTCTCAATAAACCTTGTAACGTTAACAGAATCAGATCAAGTTATCACACATTCTATATGTCATGAAATTTGTTTTGCAGCAGCAGTACAGTGCAATGTATTAAAAAAAACCATAAATTGCAATAAGAACAAGCTGTGCAAAATGAGAGCAAAATATCACTACAGCGTGGAACATGTCTCTTCTGCCCTTCGAGCCACGCACCCCAGCAAACCCTGATTTAACCCTAACCTAATCATGGGACGATGACCAATTACCTAACTTGGTATGTTTTTCTGTGGGAGGAAACTGGAGGCCCAGAGAAAACCCACACATTCCATGTGAAAGACGTACAGAGACTCCTTATAGAGGACACCGGGATTGAACTCTGAACTCTGACACCCCTAGCTACGCTACCAAGGCAACTGTGGTGAATTTTTTTCAGTTCTTTAGGCCTAGAGGGCTGTGCTGCTGAGTTGTTAGGTGCTGAGGTTTGTGGATACAGCAATATGGGAAAAAATGAAACTGAGGTAGAGAATTAGCATTCATCTTTCCAAATGTTGTTTGTTTCAATTGTTTGCATGATTTTTATTTTTTTTTCTCTTGTGCATCGAGTGTTGGTCTTTTATTTTTATCTTTATTCTTTTTTTTCTTTAATTGGGTTCTTTTGGGTCTCTTGCTCTGTGGCTACCTGTGAGCAAGCAAATCTCAAGGTTGCGTAACTTATATATTCCTGGATAATAAACAAAGTGAAATGAAATGATAGAGAAAGCTTGAGACATGGAACTGTTTCGGTTTATACTATTTGCCTTTGTGATCTCCACATTCACCACAACACCTGTCGTCCTACTCTTTACCTCAGCTTAGTCCCTCACAAAGGTCTTTCAAATCCAGTGGCCTCAGTCAACTCTCGCCAAGCTCTTCAAGTACTTCAGTATTTTCTCCACCGTTTACCAGTCCCAGCTCGTCTGGCTTGAAGAAGGAAAGATGGAGTTTTGTCGGCTCTAATATCGTGAATGAGACGTACGGGGCACTGGTCCTTCCTCCAAAAACGACGGCCCAGTCTCCATCGTCTGACACCACTCCACCGCCACTGCCAGTGAAGACCTTCACCAGGGGTGAGTGTCCAGCATTGTGGGTTGAACGGACAACCTGGGCTGTAAATGCCACCTCGGGTATGAAACTGTACCCTTTCTGAGTATGAAAGTGTCTCTGGTGATAGTCATTCAGCTGGTCCTGGTCTCATTTGTAGCGTTCAGTCCACTCTCTACATGAGCTCACCTGTCTTTCCTTAGTCTCTCCCCATCAACATGTTCTGTTCTGCTTTCCATGATAGTTTGCTTTCCTCTGACAATTCCTATTCTAAATGCCCCCACCCGACTCCTCTGTGTGACAGCACATTTACTCTCTAGGAACTTGCCCCTGAATTTTCTAATGGATTGATTGGTGATTACTTTAGTAGGTTAGATCCTGCTTGATCTGGCTCGCATCCCCTGTGAACTAGCCCCCCCCCCCCACCTTAAATGCAACCCTCTGGTATTAGACGTTTTGAAACTAAGAAATGTATTCAAGGGTCTCAGCCTGAAATGTCGACTGTTTACTCTTTTCCATAGATGCTGCCTGGCCTGCTGAGTTCCTCCAGCATTCTGTGTGGTGTGGCTTGGATTTCCAGCATCTGCAGATTTTCTCATCTTTAAATATATTGCTCATCTACTGTATCTGTGCTTCTCATAATCTTAGTTCTATCAAGTCTTTTCTCAGCTTTGGAGAAGACAACACAAGTTTGTCCAACAACTCCTTATAACGCATGTCCTCTAATCTAGGCAGCATCTTTCCCCCATCTACGCCTCTAGCTGCACTTGCTTTTTGAGGCTCTGTACGTACTAATTTTGCTTTTTGAAGACAACCTTCAAGTTTGCTCTGCTGAAGATTAGATGTAGAGGATTCAAAGCATTGTGTTAACTGTTCCTTTTTCAGCTGGATCCACGGATGGTCAGAACAGACGTAGCTCCTCGTCTCCCGGGAATAGTCCTGTGCATCTCCTGTCTCCCAGCCACGTGACTCCATCTGCAAAAGCTCTGGGTAATCAATCCTTTCACTCCAGATATTCTTCTGTTCCTAACTGGGATATGGAGCAGGTGGAACATTTCAGACACTGAGATGAAACAAAAGAGAACTTAGCGTTAAAAAAATGGAATTAGAAATTGACCAGGACAGACCCTTTGGCTCACAATATTGTGCTGATCTGTGTTAAGTCATAATTAAATGCCGTACTAAACAATTCTTTTCTGCCTACACTCTTCCCTTATACCTTCACTCTCTGCACATTTGTCCACCTATCTAAGAAATGCCTCCATCATTACCCCCGGCAGTGCATTTCAACATCCACCACCCTCTGTGTGTAAACATAAACTTGCTCCACACATCTCCTTTGATCTTGTGCCCTTTTCTTCTTAAATACCTGCCCTCTAGTATTAGACATCCTGACACTAAGAAGGATATATTGTCCCATCACTGGGTCTGCCCGATTGCAAGAAACAGGAGTTGCTGGGCGAAACATCTCTTCAGAACTCAGAGCAGCGGCCCCTCCAGTGCACTAGCAGGGCTTTCTTTCAGCTTCAGAGAAAAGAACTCAAGTTTGTCTGATCCCTCATTGTATAGCACATGCCCTCAACCCTGGGCAGCATCCTGGTAAACCTCTTCTGCACCCTCTCCAAAGCCTCCACATCCTTCCTATAGTGGGATGGCCAGAACTGCAATTTTCTTTCTGATATTTCCTGGTTGTCTCAGGCCTCAACCAACATGTTAAAACAGAGCAGCGTTTAAACCACAGCCTGGCTATTCAGTGGGCCCAAAGTACAGGCTTTGGCCCACATGCAGGGCTGTGCCAAATCTGCAGATGACATTGGGGCTAATCTCAGTTCCAGTGACAGTGGGGACTGCTGCCACTTCAGTGACGATGTTGCTGTTGATAATTTTGCAACTCTGGGCAGGAAGCTCCACAGCTGAATGAGTCGTTAATTTTAAATTCTCAAAGCAGCCATGGAGTAGCAGCCCAATTTTGACGTTGTGGCCAGTTAAATTGAACTCCTTTCATCGTTCTCCCTCAAGTGACTGGGGTATGTCCCTTGGTGTAATGTGTCATGACCTCATGGCAACAGGAGCCCAAACAAACAGATAATTGGTGGGCTGGCATCATTCTGCATCAGAGTCTTAGAAAGATTTACCATGGCAATGGGCCCTATGGCCCACTGACTCTCCACCATCCACTTATATTGAGGTGGTGGTTGTCCATTGTGTCCAACGATGACAGGAAACTTGTTCGGTAATTTATTTAAAGTGGAAAAACCATTGCCCTGGGGCAGTTCCACTCTCTTGACCTCAGAAGTCCAAGACCAGTGGTACGAACAAATGTCACAAACTGGGGCCTTTCTTGGTTGCAATGGATGACCATGACTTCTCCTGTGCCCTGTCATGTCCTTCACTCTCCACGAAGTGTTGCAGAGCCGCCTTCCTGGCCGTTGGACCTCACTGTAGATCACATCTGTTCAGTCCGCCAGAGCTGGCTTTGCATGCTGGGACAGGCATGTCCCATGTCCCTATCTCACCGGGGTATCAGGCTGTTGCTGCCCTCACTTAGCCTGCCTACCAAAGCAGTGTACTGGGGTGTGGCCACTGTCACATGCAAACTTCTACTTGGAGCCACAGGTGAGAGCTGAGTGCCCAGTGGGAACCAAAGGCGAGTGAGCTGCCCCGGAAAGGACACGACAACCCCTTCACCGGAGGTGCTGGTGCTCTATCCACCCTATCCATTTATTCTAACCCATGATTTGTGAATTTGCAGAGCTGTTTTAACATAGCGACCTCTGACCCTGCTCTTTGTGCTGAACGTGTCAGGGCTCAAGCTGCTCTCTGGATGTCTGGCCAGAGATAGTCCCCCATGGTTTAATGCCAGCTTTTGTATTCCCGTCACGTACGGTGGATTGAGAAAAGGATCAGCCCACTGAGGATTATTGACACAGGCCTGCTGTCGATCCATAGATTTTCCAAGAATGAGAGCAACTAGACATTTATTGGATGAGGGTATCTACTCAAAATCCAACAGAGGAAAATTAGGTGGAAACATCTGATGATTTTTTTTTCTCTCTAAAAGAAGTCTGTGAGTTTCTATTTGTCAATTGAAGCTCTCATGACTTGAGATTGATTGTGTTGGGGGTAGGGGCTATGGAACAAAGGCAGGTAAATGGAGTTAAATTGAGATTAATAGATTGAACGTTGGTGGGACAACATAGATGAGGGACTGAAGGGCCTGTTTGTAGGTGTTAGATGTCTTTCTTTCTTGATTAATCTTTTTATTGATTAAAAAAGAGCATATATACAAACAAGAGGAGAATTATCTCAAATATATATATTAATAACAATACAAACATAAAGTGAAATAGACATTATCAAAATCATACATAGTATTAAGCTAATATGTAGTATATAATAAAAAAGAAGACAGCTAATTCTCCTCTTATCAATTCATAGAGAGAGAGAAAAAAAGCTTTAAATTTGTAAAATGAGAAGGAAAAAAACCCACTACACTATATGCGAAAAGGAAAAAATAAGGGACTAGGCAGTCCATTCTGAGGATACGACCAAAAAAAAGGAAAGACTTTCTGATCAAATCTAAAACTTAGGAAAAAAGATAATTGGAAGAGTAATAAATCAAATCAATTGAAATATTGAATAAAAGGTCGCCAGATTTGCTCAAATTTAAAGGATGTATCAAATGTCTGACTTCTTATTTTCTCTAAACTTAAACAGGACATAATGGAGGAAAGCCAATAAAAGCCAGTAGGTGGATTAGAAATCTTCCACTTCAGTTAAATGGCTCTCCTAGCCAGGTGTTAGATGTCTTATGTTAGTGAAAATCTCCTTAAGATTCCTGTCACTTATGGAAATCTGCATCAGTGATTGACACCAGTTTTGATTTATCTTTGCTTTTGATTAGGTCGTCCTGATTTGCCTTGGAGACATTCTGTTGATGGGTCCACTGAGGCTTTGAGCTCCCTGACCAAGTTGAGTTCTCAGAAAAGATTGTCTCATCACTGGGTTTCCCAGGCATCAGTGGATCTGCCCGATTGCAAGAGACAGGAGTTGCCGGGTGAAACATCTCTTCAGAACACAGAGCAGCAGCCCCCTCCAATGCACCCAACATCCCCGCATGAGTCACAAGTACCAGTGAGGTAGGAAGCTCCCCTTTCACCAGACTGATCACTGAGGCTTCGCCGCTTGCCTTCTGCCTTGGCTGGTCAACTCTGACATCATAGCCGTACATTTGACTCTGATGGGAAATGGAGATGAAAATATTTGGTTTAGTTCCTATAATGGAGTTTGTGTTCCTAGAAGACTAGGATATAAAAGCAAGGGTGTAATGCTGAGGCTTTATTATGGCACTGGTCAGACTGCACTAGGAGTACTATGAGCAGTTTTGGGCCCCATATCTAAGAAAGGATGTGCTGGCATTAAAGAGAGTCCAGAGGAGCTGCACGAGAATGATTCCAGCAATGAAAGGGTTAACATATGAGGAGCATTTGATGGCTTTGGGCCTGTACTCACTGGAATTTAGATGAACGAGGAGGAATTGAAACCTATCAAATATGGAAAGGCCTGGATGTCGAGATGATATTTCCTATAGTGGGGAAGTGTAGGACCAGAGGGCACACGCTCAGAATAGTGGGACACCCATTTAGAACAGAGATGAGGAGGAAGATCTTTAGCCAGAGGGTGGTGAATCTGTGGAATTTGCCCCAGTGGAGGCCAAGTCATTGGGTATATTTTAGGCAGAGTTTGATAGATTTTTGATTAGTAAGGGCATCAAAGATTACAGGGAGAAGGCTGTGGAATTGAGTTGAGAGGGGAAATAAATTGGCCGCAGTGATGCCTGGCATTGTGAACTTCAGTTCTGAATGCTGTTCGCTGCTTAATTGTTTGCGCGGTTTGTGTTTTTTTTCCTCTCTGTCTGTACATTGCATGGTTGATACTCTTTTGTTTTACTGGGTTCTGTTGGCGTTCTTTATTTTGAGGCTGCCTGTAAGGAGACAAGTCTCAGGATGTATAATAATACATAGTTTCATAATAAAATGTACTTTGAACTTTGGATTCAGACATTATGGAATGGTGGAGTCAACTCAATGGGCCGAATAGCCTAATTCTGCTCCTGTGTTCTTTGGTCTTGTGGTGTTGTGCTTTTCCTTGTAAGCTGTGGAAGTTTTATTGTCTTTTTTGCTTCATAAACTATCGACATGAAGAGGAAGAAATGCTCTACGTAACTTGATGTCACTGTTTCACTGAGGGCTCTTGATCATAAGGTGATGTTGAGTAGAACTGTGTGTTTGGCAATAGTTGAAGTTTTCCAGTGCTGTTTCTGGGTTGTGCACAGACATGGGAAATCCAGTGGAAGACGTGGCGGTAACTGTGAAAAGCCTTTTGTCTGAATTTTTGATTGGCGTGTGATAATCTGGGCGTATTCAGCAACTACAAACTTGAGAAAATTTGCTGCACTGGAAATCCGAGCAACACACACAAGATGCTGGAGGAACTCAGCACATCACGCAGCATATAGGAATAGAGTAAACAGTCGATGACCCTGCCGAGGGGTTTTGGCCCGAAATGTTGACTGTACTCTATTCCTAGATGTTGCCTGGCCTGCTGAGTTCCTCCAGCATCTTGTATGTGGTACTCAGCAACTAGTGAGAACAGATCAATGGATTACAGTCCATATCAAGTGGCACTGGTGCGTTTGCTACCTGCTCTGCTGCAGGTAGGCACAGTGCTCCTGCTCTGGGGGGTATGCCATCTCATTGTCTGGGAGCTGAAGACTTGATTCCTTTGCAAGGCTTTGTTGAGCTTCTGATTGTCCAGGTTGTGACCTGGGCAACACTTGAAGTGTTTAAGGTCCTTTCAGTCCTACTCAGGTGGTGGGATAGAAATACACGCCCACCAAAGGAGGTGTAAGGTGCTCCTTCCCTCCGTTAGCCTGCAGGTCACCCTTGGCCAAGGTGTAGCACTGGCTTAGCCCCCCACCCCCTCTTGGACACGTGTAGCCGTGGGAGCAGGTGGTGGATGGTCATATGAGCAACTGGTGCACATCACAAGTCCTGGTTATGCAACCACTGATGCCAGGCAGACAATCTATGCTAATGGCTGGGGTCACCCGTCTTGTAAAGACGCTGCCCTGAAGAAGACAATGACCCACATGAAGAGTTCTAGAACAGTTGTCCAAAACCCTAGTCTAAGTGACTGGTTCTAAACAGTAGCTTCAGGAAGAGAGAAAATGCACTTTCGGGAGGGAATTCCTTGTTTGGCTCTTTGTAGTACAGAACTGATTATTAATTTCAGTTGGCTATTTACAAGTGGCCAAACTTTGAGGAGCTTGGAAGGTTTTAGACCTGAAGGAGGTGAAAGCTGAGAGGTTTGATTGCAAAGATGACAACATTGCCGGGCAGTAAATCTATGAGCTCTGGTGTCAGGGGAGAAGGGGATGTGGGGTTTTGTAATGTCCATTCTGAGCTGGAAAATCACCATTTAATTTTAAATAATAATGGAATATTTTGCAGCCCCAGTCATACAACATTCACCAGGAAACCCAGTGGAGACAAAGCAGTGAAGAAGCCTAGAGGTACGTCTCCGCACAGACCTGGGAATCAAAGTCGTGTGTGTTAACTGTGCTGCTAGGTGGGGTTTATGACCGAGAAATGTCTACTGAATTCATACATCTGCTCTTGTCCTCATTGAAGTCAATAGATCCACATTCTGGAGGCAGAGGTACAAGAGACTGCAGATGTTGGAATCTGGAGGAGGACTTGAGTTGCTCGAGGAAGTCACGGGGTCGAGCAGCATCTGTGCAGGGAAATGGGCAGCTGACTTTCTGGGTTGAGACTCCTCATTTGGACTGCTTTAATTTGCAGTTCAGGCTGCAGGATTTGTTATTAAGCAGGAAATACAATTGAATTGTCTGATTTGTGGTTTACTCAACAGCAAATAGACTTGGCAGCCAGGGGATGGTGAATCTTTGGAATTCATTGACACATATGGCTGTGGAGGCCAAGTCATTGGGTATATTTAGAGCGGAGGTTGATACTGTAGGTTCTTGATTAGTCAGGGCATCAAGGGTTATAGAGAGAAGGCAGGAGAATGGGATTGAGAGGGAAAATAAATCAGCCATGATGGAATGGCTGAGCAGACTCATTGAGCCAAATGGCCTAATTCTGCTCCAATGTCTCATGGTCTGCTGGTCAAAATTCTATATTGAGGAGTCTACAGCCCACCTTCATTATGAATTAACACAGACTAACTATACATGTATTAGTTGAAAACCTCAAATGTCTTTGAGACTTGGATATAGGTTGGGTGGAAAATTCAGGGTACTGTAGGGAGGCAAAACTGGAGGTGTACAGAATATGAGGCCGGAATTGGAGGGTTGTAAGACAGGAAGATGGTGAGAGAAATGAAGAGCCAGTTACCCATGGAAAGATTTGGAAATATGGATGGTGATTTTACAGCAAGAGGTGTGGAGCTGGGATCTGATGCTTGACAGAGAGACAGTATAGCATGCGTGGATGGGGTTTGTTGTGAACCAGGATACAGCCAATAGTATTTTGGATTTATTCAAGGCTAAGCAAGATATAAAGGACCAATTACAAAAACCATTAGAACCACTCTTTTCCCTAAAGTAACAGAATATAGAAAATAAAACATTATAGCACAGTACAGGTCCCTTGGCCCACGACGTTGTGCCGACCCGTTAACCAATTCTAAGCCATACTCCTATATAGTCCTCCATTTTTCCATCATCCAAGTTCCTGTCTAAGTATTTCTTAAATGTATCTGCCTCTACCACCACCCCGGCAAGGTATACCATGCACCCATCACTCTGTGCTTTTTAAAAAAACACCTTCCCTCTGCCATCCCTCCACCCATACTTTCCTCCAAGCAACATCGAATGATTTCCCCTTTAGATCACACTGGCCCTTTTAACTCAAACATCTGGGCATACTTACTGATGTATTCGGGAAGAAACTACGTAAAAGCAAACTGCCTTCAGGCTCTTTTAGATTACTCCCTTAAGATTGTAACTGGATACCTTCAATTAATTTCATACAGTGCATCATGCTAGATTGCTAAATTAAGTTTTTTTAAAATTTAAATTTAATCCAGTGTTTAAAATTACAGAACTTATTTGGGTATCCTCCCTTGGGACAATAATGAATGATTTTTCTTTCGGGATCAGATAAGAGTTAAACAGTGAGAAGCTGCTAGTCTCTCCATTGGTCGGGTCGACCATGGCTGTTGCGTCTTAGACATCATACACAAGCCTGGGCAGTACGATATGGAGAGCGAGCTGTTACCCATGCAGTAGGCTCCCCCTCTCCACACAGCTGATGAAACCAAAGGAAAGGCAGAGACTGACGCGGTTTGACGTCAGCAGTGTTGCAAGAGTTGCCAGTCAGCATTGAACTAAAAGTATGACTGCCTTAGGGACTCCAGCTCCGGATGTTTTCTTTGGGATTTACTTCCAAAGCTTTTCCCATGAGTGGGTATACAACCAGCAGAGATTTGAGATCAAGAGTTTTCCTTCTGCTAGATGAGTTGCCAACCACAGCTGATGAGCACCATCTGCCCAAAGCGACTGGTTTTAAGGCGCCAGTTTGCCCCTTCTCCTGAAACAGTTCCACCAGTCTTAGTAGCTAAGCCACACATGAAGGCCAGGAGCTGGACTTGGTTGTCAAAGGCTATTTGAGATGCAAGTCTTTGGGAGCACTTAATAGTGGGAGCTTGCCCCCATTACCGCTCCCGGCTGTAACAACCTTAAGGAACTGAAAAGCTAATAATAATCAGGAAAACCGGGTGTCAAGAGAGTGTTACAGAATTACAAAGGGGGGAGGAGTGAGTCTAATTGTATCATTGTTCAAAGGGATAGTTACACACAGTGATCACATTTTATTGCACGTGAGTTTAGGGAAGGGGCAGTGAATAATGGTTTGCATCTTGTTTCTCAACAAAATCGTTTCACCAACAGAGCCAAATTCAAGAAATCACGATGATGTCTATATTGTTCCTGTGACCTCTAAGCCAGTACCTGTTCCATTGCCAAGGAAGTCCGTTGGGGTGAGCTGGTGAAATCTCTTTCTGTGTTGCTGCTTCTTTAGTAATTCTTCTACCATTGGGAAATCAGAAACCATTGCATGTAATACGGTAAAGACTAAACTCATAACTATTCTTATCTTCATCAGCCTCATAGTTGGGTACAGTAATAAATTCCAAACTGGCTGTGAATATTTTAAGTCATTCATGGAGAGAGAAACAAAATGAATGATTTGGTCTGTTGATCATGGAGCAGATGCTGTCCGACACCTGAGAGGTTCCAGAATTTTCTCTTTATTTCAGATTTCCAGCATCTGCCACTTTTTTTACACACTGACCTGCTCATCTCTCTCCATGTGGTTCAGCTTTTTCCTGGCAGCAGGTTTCTACAAAGAGCACTACAGGGGATCTGGCACTCTCTGCCTAAGTGAGGTTGGGTAACTATCTGATAGTTTAGTGACCAGGGGTAGGCAACCTACGGCCCGCGGGCCAGATCCAGCCCGTGAGCAAATATTGAGGTACTATGCTTATCCGGCCCGCTAGCAATCTTTACTTATTCTGCCACATGATGGACATGCCTGGCGTCTTGTTACACTGGCCCCAGGTTCCGTTTTGTTCCAAACCAAACACTGGTATATACGAATGACGGGAAGGCAGACTACCTTATTAATATATATTAGATACCCTCCGCGCACGCACAGGTTTTCAGGTGGGATCGTTCAATTTTGTAAACAGAAACAGCATCACAGTGTTTTTCATGCTAAATATCCAGATATTTACATGTGATACGATGCTTGTTCAATAACTCGCATTTCAAAATAAAATCAAAGAAAAAAATTCCAATGGCAATGAATGCAAAACGCAGGAAGGTAGACGCTGAGTGCCAAAAGAGCAGTGAACATGAAGGAAATACCCGTCAGCTACGAAGTCTCAAAATGTATTGCAGAAAAGATGAAGCCTTTTACAAACAACAGGAATTCTGCAGATGCTGGAAATTCAAGCAACACACATCAAAGTTACTGGTGAACGCAGCAGGCCAGGCAGCATCTCTAGGAAGAGGTGCAGTCGACGTTTCAGGCCGAGACCCTTCGTCAGGACTAACTGAAGGACGAGTGAGTAAGGGATTTGAAAGTTGGAGGGGGAGGGGGAGATCCAAAATGATAGGAGAAGACAGGAGGGGGAGGGATGGAGCCAAGAGCTGGACAGGTGATTGGCAAAAGGGATACGAGAGGATCATGGGACAGGAGGTCCGGGAAGAAAGACAGGGAGGGGGGTGACCCAGAGGATGGGCAAGAGGTATATTCAGAGGGACAGAGGGAGAAAAAGGAGAGTGAGAGAAAGAATGTGTGTATAAAGATAAGTAACATGGGGTACGAGGGGAAGGTGGGGCATTAGCGGAAGTTAGAGAAGTCGATGTTCATGCCATCAGGTTGGAGGCTACTCAGACGGAATATAAGGCGTTGTTCCTCCAACCTGAGTGTGGCTTCATCTTTACGGTAGAGGAGGCCGTGGATAGACATGTCAGAATGGGAATGGGATGTGGAATTAAAATGTGTGGCCACTGGGAGATCCTGCTTTCTCTGACGGACAGAGCGTAGATGTTGAGCAAAGCGGTCTCCCAGTCTGCGTTGGGTCTCGCCAATATATAAAAGGCCACATCGGGAGCACCGGACGCAGTATATCACCCCAGTCGACTCACAGGTGAAGTGTTGCCTCACCTGGAAGGACTGTTTGGGGCCTTGAATGGTGGTAAGGGAGGAAGTGTAAAGGCATGTGTAGCACTTGTTCCGCTTACACGGATAAGTGCCAGGAGGGAGATCAGTGGGGAGGGATGGGGGGAACGAATGGACAAGGGAGTCGCGTAGGGAGCGATCCCTGCGGAATGCAGAGAGAGGGGGGGAGGGAAAGATGTGCTTAGTGGTGGGATCCTGTTGGAGGTGGCGGAAGTTATGGAGAATAATATGTTGGACCCGGAGGCTGGTGGGGTGGTAGGTGAGGACCAGGGGAACCCTATTCCTAGTGGGGTGGCGGGAGGATGGAGTGAGAGCAGATGAGAGCAACTCTGCTCTTAAACGCATCTCCCCCATTTCACGCACATCTGCACATTTTATGCACATCCCATTCCCATTCTAACATGTCTATCCACGGCCTCCTCTACTGTAAAGATGAAGCCACACTCAGCTTGGAGGAACAACACCTTATATTCCGTCTGGGTAGCCTCCAACCTGACGGCATGAACATCGACTTCTCTAACTTCCGCTAATGCCCCACCTCCCCCTCGTACCCCATCTGTTACTTATTTATATACACACATTCTTTCTCTCACTCTCCTTTTTCTCCCTCTGTCCCTCTGAATATACCCCTTGCTCATCCTCTGGGTCCCCCCGCCCTCCTTGTCTTTCTTCCCGGACCTCCTGTCCCATGATCCTCTCTTATCCCTTTTGCCTATCACCTGTCCAGCTCTCGGCTCCATCCCTCCCCCTCCTGTCTTCTCCTATCATTTTGGATCTCCCCCTCCCCCTCCAACTTTCAAATCCCTTACTCACTCTTCCTTCAGTTAGTCCTGACGAAGGGTCTCGGCCTGAAACGTCGACTGCACCTCTTCCTAGAGATGCTGCCTGGCCTGCTGCGTTCACCAGCAACATTTATGTGTGTTGCCTTTTACAAATGGAGAGTTTGTCAAAGAACGTTTACTGGCAGTGGTAGATATTGTTTGTCCTGAAAAGAAATCTTTACTTGCATCTATCAGCCTGTCAGCAAGAACAATCACACGGCGAGTTCACGTCAGCGGATGTTAAAAGTTGTTTAAGGGATGCCTGCAACGAATTGCATTTGTTTCCACTTGCGCTTGATGAGAGTACAGACTTGAGAGACACTGCTCAACTTGCAGTGCTTGTGCGAGGAGTCACCTCAACTTTTCACATTTTTGAAGAGCTTATTCAATTAATTCCTATGAAGGATACGATTACTGGGGCAGACATTCTTGAAGCAATTGTTGAAAATGATGTCAGAAATGAAACTTAATGTGTCGAAGCTAATTGGCATCACCACTGATGGGGCACCAGCAATGTTGGGACAGAAAACTAAACTGAGTTCTTTGATTACTAATTGGCATCCTTGGTTAAGCACAAATGATTTTCTAGCATGTGTTTTTCATTAATTTGAGGCAAAACATAACTAGATGTATTTAAATGGATAATTTCCATATTTCAAGTTTTTTATGGCATTTATCTGGCCCACTGTCCGCTCATTAATACATGATCCGGCCCACAGAGGCAAAAAGGTTGCCGACCCCTGGCTTAGTGCTTGTGTAGGCTTGCTTTTAATGAAAGGCTGAGAAATCAAATCCAACCATTTGTAGATTGTGAACACAAGAGATTCCGTAGGTGCTGGAAATCCGGAGTAACACATACAAAACACTGGAGGAACTCAGCAGGTCAGGCAGCATCTATAGAAATGAATAAACAGCTGAGGACTAGAAAGGGAGGGGGATGACACCAGAATAAAAAGATGAGGGGAGGGGAAGAAGGATTAACTGGAAGGTGATGGGTGAGAAAGGTAAAGGACTGGAGAAGAAGGAATTTGTAGGTGAATTAGATTTGAGTTGTACAGAAGATGAATGTACATGGAAATCGAGCTGTTGGATTATAGTAAAAATAAAATGGGTTCATAAATGTACCTTTATAGAGTAGAGTCAGAGAGAAGAACAGCTCAGAAAGAGTAGCTGACCTTTTCCTTCTCTCTAGCCCTATTGACCTGCATCTGGACCATTTACATCCTAACCCCTCCCATCCATGTATCCAGTCCCATCGACCTGCACCTGGACCATGTACCTCCTAACCCCACCCATTAGGTAGTATGTAGTGGTTCCATATGTCACTACTACAGGGCATAACGACCCTGCCCTACACGAATCCCGGGCTCAGCTGGCTCCGACTGACAGTACCTGGTATGGGCCCCTTACCAGGGTTATGGATCCCACTGCCTTGTGGGTATCTTCAGGAGAAGGGAAGGCTCAGGAGTAAACCCTACACAAATCCGGAGTGGAGCCCCTAAGGCGGTTGGATGACGTATCACGTCACCTCCCGGCAGCTCCTGCAGCCAAGCTGATGCCAAATGTACTGCTTCTCATTCCTTTGGACCACATCCGCGAGGCCTAGAGGGGGATCTTGATGTTTGGGCAGCCCAGGATCTCCATATTCATCGTCCAGGTCTGCGCCCCCAGGGGCGCATCCATTGTCTATTTAGACAGACGGAGCCATTAACCTAACCCCTCCCATCCATGTACCCAATCCCATTGACCTGCACTGGGACCAGGCATCTCTTAATCCTTCCTATTCATGTACCCAGTCTCATTGACTGGCATCCGGACCATACATCCTAACTTCTCCCATCCACGTACCTAGTCCCATTGACTATGTATCTCTTAAACCCCTCCCAACCATGTACCCAACCCGATCGACCTGTACTGGGACCAGGTATCTCTTAACCCTTCCCAACTGTGTACTTATCCTAACTTCTCTTAAATGTTATAGTTGAACCCACACCATAGAAAGCCTTTTACCTGGATGCACAATGTTTTGGTGTGGCACCTACTTTGTGTATGACTGTAAGAAGCTGCATAGTTGTGGACACACCGGGCCCACCCACCTTGGACATTCTCTTTACTCCCGCTCCCGTTGGGCAGAAGCCACAAAAGACTGAAAGCACAAATCACCAGGCTGAAGGACAGCTTCTGCCTTACTGTTATCAGATTATTGAACAGCCCTCTTTACGATAGGACAGACTCTTGGCCTCACAATCTACCTCGTTATGATCTTACACTTTATTGTCAACCTGCACTGAACTTTGTTGGTAGCTTTTGCACTTCATTTGTATTGTCATTGTTTCACCTTATTCTAGCTCAATGCACTGTGTAATTATCTGATCTGTATGAACAGTGTGCAAGACAAGCTTTTCACTGTATCCCAGCACATGTGACAACAATAAACCAATACCACTTCTGCCGACAGCTCATTCCACCATCTTCTTGTGGATGAAGTTTCTTCCCCGCCCGGCCCCAGATTCCCCCTAAATATTTCAGTTTACACCCTGAACCTATGACCTCTGGTTCTAGTCTCCCTGACCTCAGTGGAAAAAGCCTGCTTGCATTTACCCCTCATAAGTTTATATCTCCCATCAGACTTCTGGGGGTCCAGGGAACAAGGTCCTAACCTATCCAGCCTTTCCATGTACCGCAGCTCCACTTATCCTTTGGGAAAGATTACCTGCAGATTTTATGCTATTGAGGTTTATCAGTGACTTTAATTTCACCAAGTTGTTTATATCTTGGCTCATATTGTTTCACTGGATATATCAGACTTGTAGAAGTTCAAAATGTGACCCTCCACTTTCATGGGGCACCGACGGTAAATACTGGCCTTGCCGGTGATGTCCATGCACTGAGTAATAAAAATAATGAGAGCAGCACCTTGTGATCTTTTCCAACAAACTGTTGAGGAAGGGGAAATGGTACATTGTTTCACTCTGTTCGCTCCGTAGGCCAAGCAGAAACAGAAGAGGGTTAAGGCGATCTTGGACTGTACGGCTGACAATTCCGATGAGCTGACCTTTACCAAAGGAGAGATCATTGTTGTGACCGGAGAGGAAGATTTATTTTGGTGGGTGAGTATCTGCCCACATTGGTCCTCAAAAGTTCTTGCTGTTGTTATTTCAGCTTTCACACAGGGAGAACTTGCAAATTCCATGCAGACCGCACCAGTGGTCAGGACCAAACCTTTCTCAAAGTTCAAAAGTTCAAAGTAAATTTTATGAGCAGAGTACATGTACGTCACCACTTACAACCCTGAGATTCGTTTTCCTGCTGGTGTGACCCAGTTTTATGGATCTTCCTCCTTCTCTTTCTCCTATGGTCCACTCTCCTCTCCTATCAGATTCCTTCCTCTCCAGCCCTTGACCTGTCATGGGTCAACACCACAGCTATAATGCACTTTAAGCTTTCATTAATTGTTTTCTGGTCATGTAAATAATTTTGATTGCCTGAATTTGCTCCTTGCACAGATTGGCCACATCGAAGGAGACAAGTCAAGGTCAGGAGCCTTTCCAGTGGACTATGTTCATCTCCTGTCGGAATGACCAGATCCTTGCAATCTCTAGTGGAAAAAGACTTGTGATCTCTTGAACTTGCAGAAGCCCTTCTGAAAGGTTGGGTTTCTCTCAACAGGCTTGGTCCTATGGTGGCCCTTCAGTGGACTGCCAACCCGGCATTTGGGTTTCAGCTTTGCATCAAGACGCTCTTTGTTGATTGTTTTTGTAATCATTGGAGAATTGTGGTTGTTCCAACCAAATATGGATCAGAAGTTGAAACTGCTTTATGTGAAGGCTGGACCTCAATATACAGAGAACATTTTGTCCTAATATTTATCTTTATTTCTGTTTTGGATTTGTATTACACAGCCTCATCTGACCAATCTGTGCCAACAGAGGTAGACAGAGCTCTAAGGATTATGACAGGTAATGCCTGGAGGTGTGTTACAGTGTGAGAGCCTTGAAGAAACAAGCGGTGCTTCACTGAAGAGTCTTACGGGCCTTTGTTGACGTGTGGCTGATGAGTTGTTTTGCATTAGGCAAGTACCATTTTGTAGGGTCAGTGGTTGTTTCATTTCAAGGTGGGCTTGGGCTATGTGCAGCATGGGATGCTAGGTGAAAGAAGCGTGAAGGTCCTAGCAGGTTCAATTGGGCTTTACTGTTTGAATCAAGCATTCCCAGACAGAACTGGAATGTGGG
Organism: Mobula hypostoma; assembly: GCF_963921235.1. Taxonomy (NCBI): domain Eukaryota; kingdom Metazoa; phylum Chordata; class Chondrichthyes; order Myliobatiformes; family Myliobatidae; genus Mobula; species Mobula hypostoma. The sequence goes on from NC_086122.1 coordinate 38,078,768, forward strand.
ACTGAATGGAGTATTGCACAGGTAGCAGTGGGGTGTATGCACAATAGTTTCTTTCATGAATTGAGCTGGAGTATAAACACAATGGTGTACTGCACAGATTGATATTCACAGTTCAAAGTAAATGTATTATCAAAGTACATATATGTCAGCGTGTACAATACTGAGGTTCATTTTCCTCTGTGCATACTTAGCAAATCTATAGAATAGTAACTATAACAGCACCAGTGAACGATCAACCAAAGTGCAGAAGACAGCAAACTGTGAAAATGCAAATATAAATAACAAGCACATGGGATAAAGGGATAAAGAGTCCATGAGATGAGATCGGTGGTTGTGGGAACATTTCAATGGATGGGCAAGTGAGTAAAGTTATCCCCTTTTGCTTGAGGGCCTGAAGGTTGAGGGGTAGTAACTGTCCTTGGACCTGGTGATGTGAGGCCTGTGGCTATTGTACCTTCTACCTGATGGCGGCAGCGAGAAAAGAGCATGGCCTGGGTGGTGGGATTCAGAGCGTATGTTCTGAATGGAGCAGGTTTAACTGGTAAATGTAAGACATAGGAGCAGAACTAAGCCATTCAGCCCATTGAGTCTGTTCCACCATTCTATTATGGCTGATTTTATTATCTCTCTCAACCCCATTCTCCTGCCTTCTGCCCATAATCTCTGACACCCTTATTAATCAAGAAGCTATCAGCCTCTGTTTTAAATATACCCAATGATTTCCACAGATTCACCACCTTCTGGCTAAAGAATTTCCTCCTCATCTCTAGTCTAAAGGGACGTCCTTCTGTTCTGCGTCTGTGCCCTCTGTTTCTAGACTCCCCCACTATAGGAAACGTCCTCTGTACATCCTGTCTGTCTAGGCCTTTCCGTATTCAATAGGATTCAATGAGATCCCCCCCACTATATTTGGACCAAATGCTCCTTGCATGATGTGAATTGTGTAAATGGAATGAATGGACACTTGATCAGGAGTACCTTTCTTTAAGGCTAAAGGATTTAATGTGGACTTGTATGGATTGAGTCGGAGTATATGAGCATCATGGACCTTCGCATGGGTGAATTGGCATTGTTAAGGTGATAGCACTTGACACAAATTAGATTGAGTCATGTCAGTTAGATGGTGTGATGCACTATCTAGATGTGATATTTTGTACAGTTAAAGGAGGAATAGAAAATTTATAAATGTGAGATGAAATGAAATGTGTAACTATGTCTGATGAATTTCAGCTGTCTGAACCACACTCTGATATTGACTGGTGTTGACTAGGAAGCACCCTTAAGTAACAAGTAATTGGGGTGTATTAGAAGCCAAGAAAGTAAGTGATAGAAAATGTCCACACAAAGCCGTAGTAATCACCATGATTCCTCATCAACTGCACAAACAAAGGATGGACTGTTATTATGAGAGGATTTCGATACCAACTTCATTTCTTTCTCTTAAGCCCATCACCCCCAATGGGGCATAGGCTGCTGACTGCCACTCGCCAGGGTCCTCTGTCCTGGACCAGACTTTCAAGGTGTAGCCCGCTGAAGATCCTTCCCCTCCCAGAGATGAGGTCTTGGGAGCTTCTCTTGGCGTTTCTGTAGCTCTGGGTTTTTACAGGATGGGGCTGCGAGCCCCCTGCCCAACCCTCCTCCTTTCGAAGTCAGACTTGGGACCATCCATGGTGGAGTTGACTTTATATCTACAGAGCTTTTATTAAATATGAACTTGAAGGACATGTACAATGCATATTACTATAAGGAGCTTATAGTGGGTGGTGTAGATAGTTAGAGACTGGGATGTGGGAAGGTCTTAATGGGCAGAATAGAATTGGTGATTTGATGAGAGATGGAGTGAGTGAGTCCTCAGCTGCTTTCATTTTGTAACTAGACCTTCAACAAGATCACATTTAACTCAAACATTAAGTGGATTATTTATTGGGACTCCTTCCCTTCCCTTTCCTCCCACCTTCTTATTCTGGCTTTTTCCTCCTTCCTTTCCAGTCCCAATGAAAGGAGTCAGCATGAACATCGACTGTTTATTCCTCTCCATAGATGCTGCCTGACCTGCTGAGTTCCTCCAGCATTTTGTGTGTGATGATCTGGTTTTCCAGCATCTTTTGTCTCTATTAAATGGGTCAGGTGGTTCAAAAAATTCACAGTAAACTTATTATGAAAGTACATGTATGTCACCATATACAACCCTGAGAGGCACTTTCCTGTGGACATTGACAGTAAGTACACAGAAACTCAATAGAATCGCTGAAAAACTCCACACAAAAAAGAAAGACAAATGACCAATGTGCAAAAGACAACTAATTGTGCAAATGGAAAAAGGAAAAGAAACACAAAATAATAATAAAAATAAGTAAATAATAAATAGTGAGTTGTAGAATCCTTGAAATTGAGGTCTGTTGTACTGTAAGGAAGGTCTCATTGCAAAAATTGATCAAGCTTTAGAGATGTGAGGAGCCAGTTGACTTTTAATGTTAATTTTAAACCATCTGTGAGCTGATGGCATTTACAGTGATACCAACAGAAGTGATTTTCCATTAACGTAAGGAACTGAAGAAAGCAATTGGTGCGCAGAATGACATATCTGCTGGAATTTCACGCTCTTGATTTTATTACTGAGCCCTGGGATCTGTTTGTCATCAAGATTTATATGTCAGTACATACATAACTGCCTTGGTTCCAGGAAGTCTGAACTCATTCTCAACATCCTCAGAACGTATTGATATTAAATCATCTTTTGAATGAAACCCATCTATCAACTGTTCAAAATGGTGATCAACTCAGAAGTTTTCCTATCACAAAAAATTCTCCTTTTTCTTGATGATGGTCAAAATAGATGACATTCCATTGAGGACAGTGGAACCGTTCAGTGAAGGTTTGGAAGAAACTTAGAGAACTTTGGACAGGACAGGTCACCTGTAGGCATGGAAACAGACTCTTCCAAGTGGTAATTGGGGTGAGGTGTTCAAAATCAACTGCATTTGAAGAAGACTGCACGTATGTATGTCAATAGTTACAGGGTTTAACTAGGGGTTGAACTATACTTGCAAGTACAGTACAATAAACTATTATAAGAACACTGGGTACTGCTGTGTGAGCCTTGGACCAACTTACCTACCCCGGTTGTTTCAGAAAAAAATATGAAATTATTGTATCTAAATGAGAATTACCTAGCTTCAAATATTGTTATTGTAAATGTCAGCTTAGGCAATGACTAAGTGTGTTGGCCTTGTGTACAATTCAAGAAAATTATTATACTTTTGTCTGCGGTAGAACTTTTCATTGTGTAGGGAAATTTGTATGTAGTTTTGATTTTGCCCAAGGTGTATAGCAGGGGAAGTATTAGTTTAATATCTCCCCATCCCTTCACTCCAATTTGATTCTCCATTTCCTTTCTTTACTGGTGGTTTGGATGTTGACAAGCTTTCTTGCAAAACCCAGCTCCAGCTGTGAGGTTCACAGAACTGCTTGCAAGAATGAACAATGTTTTTATTTTCACTAAAGAGAGTTTGTGAGGAAAACAATGAGGAATTGAATGTCTTTGATGGATGTGAGAGGGGCCAAGAAATACAAGGAAAAAGTGTGCCCTTATGTGTCTGACTGCAGAGAGTGTATTAATTCCAATATCAAAGAGAGAGAATTGGCACTTGCAAGTATAAAAACTAAAGAAAACCTTTTGTATTGTTATTGCATTGTAATATAATCCCCTATTTATTAAAATTAACAGTTGATATTTGCTTTGAGTAATTTATTGCTAGTTTTCTATTTTTGTCTGTGATTCTGGCCTGTGGTACATCCCACATGTCCTTCATTCTACCTCTGGTGGCTATATCTTTGCTAAAAACTTTGGAATTCCCTCCCTAAACACCTTCACTTCTCAACCTTGTTCCATTCTTATTTGTTGAAATATTTGAGTAATCTGTTCTAATGTATCTTCCATAAGCGGGACTTCTCTGTGGCCAAACTTGTTAATTCCTTTTCCCACTGGGGCTGAGAGGAAAGTCGGATCAGTAATGATGAAATGGGGGAGCAGATTCGATCGGCCAAATGGCCTAATTCTGTTCCTATATCTTATGGACTCATTCCCGTTCCAATATACCAGTCCATGGCTTCCTCTTGTGCCAAGATGAGGCCACCCTCAGAGTGGAGGAGCAACGCTTTATATTCCGTCTGGGTAGCCTCCAACCTGATGGCATGAACGCTGATTTCTCTTTCTGATGAACAAACATCCCTCCCATCTCCCTCTATTCCCCACTTTGACCTTTTACCTCTCATCTGCCTATAACTTCCCCCTGGGTCACCTTCTCTTTCTCTTTGGTCTACTCCCCTGTCCTATCAGATTCTTTCCTCTCCAGCCCTTGACCTTTCCCACCCACCTGGCTTCTCCTATCACCTTCCAGCTAGCCTCTTTCTCCTCCCCCCATCTTTTTATTCTAGCATCTTCTCCCCCCCCCCCGTCCCCCCCCCCGCTTCCTTTCCAGACTTGAATAAGGGTCTGGATCTGAAATGTCGATGATTTATTCATTTCCATAGATGCTGCCAGACCTGCTGAGTTCCTCCAGCATTTTGTGTGTGTTGCTTTGGATTTCCATCTACAGACTTTCTTGTGTTTCTAATATCCCATGTGACTCAGTAATGTTTGAGAACTTGCCAAGGATTTTCAGGAATGTGATGACCATATTAAAGACAGCTCCTGCCTGAAATGGACTGAAGTTCATGTGGGATGAGCCACCAAGATCCAACCTGGTAGCATTTAATATAAACTAAATGTCAGATGTTAAAGTAAGATTCATTGATTATGTGCTCCGTGTTTACCCTATAGGGTCTTATGTGTTTGAATAATAGGAGGAATTTCTTTAGCCAGAGGATGGTGAATCTGTGGAATTTGTTGCCACGGGCAGCTGTGGAGGTCAAGTCATTGGGTATATTTAAGGCAGAGGTTCATAGATTCTTGATTAGTCAGGGCATGAAGGGATACGGGGAGAAGGCAGGAGATTGGGGCTGAGAGGGAAAATAGATCAGCCATTGTGAAATGGCAGAGCAGACTCAATGGGTCAAATGGTCTAATTCTGCTGCTATGTCTTGTGGCCTAATGTACCCACAGTTTTCCTTTTTTTTGGTTATTTCTGTTGGATGCATTCATGTCAAAGTTTGGCTCTGAACATATTCACCAGCGATGTAGACTCCCTTCATGACTGATGCCTTGATCCAGTGCTGCAGCTGTAGCTCAGAGCTCTTTACCATCTGAACTGGCATAAAACAGTCCTTCGTCCTGACGAAGGGTCTCGGCCTGAAACGTCGACTGCACTTCTTCCTAGAGATACTGCCTGGCCTGCTGCGTTCACCAGCAACTTTTATGTGTGTTGCTGGCATAAAACAGCCCTGGCATCCAACCTCTTCAATAACCTAGCCATGAAGATGTTAATCTAAGATTGTCTGCCACAGGGCATTGTGTCTGTTAGAGTGACAGCAACATCTTTCAGTGGCTTACACTTCGGTGCAGAGAAACACAGCTAGAATCAAACGGCAGAAGGCTGATTTGTGTCGTAACTGCACACAAAAGGGGAAGAGGTACAGACAGTCCTGATCTACTGCTCTGAAATGTGCAATATCCTAGGGCTAACCCTTAATATCAGGAAAATAAATGTTCTCCACCGCCTGCCCTTGGTCAATCATTAATGAGGGCTAGCAATGAGAAACTCAAAATATTAAATATTTTGCCAACCTTGATGGTTATCTCGCCCAGAGGGCAAACAAAATGTCAGTATTCAGCATGGTATTACTGCTGGCTTCCCTATTGGCGCACTGTGTTAGCAGTTGTTAAATAAACAGTATCGGACTGCATCACAGACTTGTAGTTTACAAAGTGATAAAGTGAAATTTAAACTGCTGATGCAGAAGTCTGATGGGATTAGGGGAAGTGTGTACACATGGATTAATTTTGACGTGGAGGTCTCAAGCTCGGATGTGAAAGGAGGAGGATTGGGCATGGGGTTAGCAGCCCCATTCCGTAAAAACTCTGTGCTACAGAAGCTCCAAGGACCTCATTCCTGGGAGAGAAAGGATGCACCAAGAAGCTGGGCTACACCTGAGACAACCTGGAGGACAGGCCCAGGAGTGAGGAACCTGTCCAGCTGCTGTCAGTGCCCTATGCCCCAGTGCTGGTGATGGGCTTATTAAGGAAGTAAGTTAACATCGACAGAAGGCTGGTTATCACATGGAATCATAGGGTTATACAACATTCAAACAGGCTCCTTGGCATGACTTGTCCAACAGTTAAATAATTAAAACACCTCACAACATATGGGAATGTGATGCATCCTTTATTAATGAGTACCCTGTGATCGCTTTTGAAAACTTTCCCTCTGGCCCACCCAGAGTGGATACTGGGACTGAGTTATGTAAATCTCCTCTCTGGCCCACCCAGGGTGGATACTGGGACTGAGTTATGTAAATTTCCTCTCTGACCCACCCAGAGTGGGTACTGGGACTGAGTTATGTATATCAGGACATTAACAAGTGCCAGTGGCCCTGGAAAAGGGAGGGGCTTGTCTCTGGCATTTCTGTCCCAACCACGGATCACAACATGTAATAATTTTGATGAATTGACCAAAACAGTGATGGAACCTATCTCTGTCACCCTCTGACAGTCAAATAGTCCCATCACTCTCATTTAAGATTTGCTTACGAAAACAAACAAAGCTGTGGGCAGCAGAGCACACATGGTGTTTAGTGTTGTCTATTGCTGGGTCCTCAGGTGGCGGTAGAGGCTGATCTGGGATCCACGTGCTCGGGCGCAATGCGGATGAGAGTAAGTGGCAGCTGCGATTGGTGCTTGGATCTACGGGTTGTTCAGTCTCGCTTTGTTCTCTGAGATTCCCCACCGGAAAAGGATGACAAAGTGAATGCTCTTTAGAAAAACCTGGACCAATTTCCCTGGCCGTGCTTAGAAAATATTAAAAGAAATATTGCTTGTGAAATGATGTGGGGTCCGTCTTGGAAAGCAAGTCAGATGTGTGCAATGCTTATGCAGAAGTGTCTACTCGGCTGTCTGAAATGAGAGGCAATAGTTCAGAACTGGATATGGTCCCGCACCTTCAATCATACAGCAGAGATAAAAAGCTGCATTGTGTCGTTGTGCTCCAATGTCTCATGCCCGATGCTGTGTTGGGGATTTATTGTTGTTTGTGTTCACTTTCTGACCAACAGGACTGTTTCCAATCCTTCAACAATGACTATGATTCAAAAATACCCCACTTGCTGGAAAGCGGTTTGGGATGTCCTGTGATTGTGAGTGAGATTCAAACTTCAAAGCAAATTTATAATCAAAGTACGTATATGCCACCATATGCAAGCTTGAGATTCATTTTCTTGTGGGCATACTCAGCATATCCAATAGGCAATGAAAGACTGCACCAACAGAGCGGACAATCAGTGTGCAAAAGACAACAAATTGTGCATATGCAAATACAATAAGATAAAGAAAAGAAATAATAATAATGAATAAATAAAACAATAAGTATCAAGAGCTTGAGATGAAAAGTCCTTGAAAATAGGTCCATTGTTTGTGGGAACATTTCAATGATGGGACAAGTGAAGTTATCCCTGCTGGTTCAAGTGCCCGATGGGTGAGGGGTAATAACTGTTCCTGAACCTGGTGGTGTGAGTCCTGAGGCTTCTGTACCTCTTTCCTGATGGCAGCAGCAAGAATAGAGCATGTACTGGGTGGTGGGGGTCACCGACGATGGATGCTGCATTTCTGCAACAACAATTCATGTAGATGTGCTCAATGGTAGGGAGGGCTTTACCATGATGGACTGGGCCATATCCATTACTTTTTGCAGGCTTTTCCATTCATTGGGCATTGGTGTTTCCATACTAGGCTGTGATGCATCCAGTCAATATACTCCCCACCACACATCAATAGTAGTTTGTCAAAGTTTTAGATGTCATGCCGAATCTTCACAAACTCCTAAGTGAGTAAAGGTGCAGCTGTGCTTTCTTTGTAGCTGCTCTCACGTGCAGGGCCCGGGATTCACTGAAATGATGCTTTGACAAATTTAAAGTTGCTGACCCTCTCCACATCTGATCTCCTGGCTCATGGACCTCCAGTTTCCTCCTCCTGGTCAATAATCAGCTCCTTGGTCTTGCTGACACTGAGTAAGAGGATGTTGTTGTGGAACTATTGAGCCAGATTTTTGATCTATCTCCTATATGCTGATTCATCACCACCTTTGATACAGCAAATGACAGTGGTGTCACCAGCAATCTTAAATATGGCATTGGAGCTGTGCTTAGCCACACAGTCATAAGTATAAGGCAAGTAGAACAGGGGGCTAAGCACACAGCCTTGAGGTGCACATGTGCTGATGGAGATTATGGAGGAGATGTTGTTGCCAATTCAGACTGACTGAGGTCTGCAAGTGAGGAAATGGGGGATCCAATTGTACAAGGAGGTATTGATGCCAAGGTCTTGAAGCTTATTGATTAGTTTTGAGGTGATGATAGTATTTGATGCTGAGATGTAGTCGATAAAGAGCACCTTTGCTTCCAGATGTTCCAGGGTTGACTGAAGAGCCAATGAAATGGCTTCTGCTGTGGACCCATTGTGCCAGTAGGCAAATGGAGCTGATCCAAGTTGCCTCTCAGACTGGAGTTGATGTTTCATCACCAACCTCTCAAAACGCTTCATCACTGTGGATCTAGGTGCTACTGGACTACAGTCACTGAGTCAGGTTGCCACCTTCTTCTTAGGCACCGGTGTGTAATTGGAGCAGGTGGGTATCTCAAGTGAGAGGTTAAGATCTCAGTGCACACTCCAGCCAGTTGATCAGCGCAGGTCTTTCGTACTTGGCTAGGTGCCCCATCTGGGCTGGATGCTTTCCGTGGGTTCACCCTCCTGGAGGCTGCTGATACGTCAGCCTCAGAGACCGAAATCATAGGATCATTGGGGGCTGTGGGAGTTCATGATTGTCCTTCCATGTTTTGACTGTTAAAGCACGCATAGAAGGCATTGAGCTCATCTGGAAGTGAAGCCCTGTCGTCGCCTATGCCACCTGATTTCACTTTATAAGAGGTGATAGTATTCAACAGCCCTGCCGCAGGTATTGAACATCCTTCTGTGATTCAAATTTGCTTTGCAAATAAGTTTTGTCAACTTTATGGTTCAAGCATTGTTTGCTCTCTGCCTTCCCCATTCCATCCTCCATTGGAGGCTATATCACCCATCAAATCAATGCCTGCTCACAGAGCAGTCCCTCTCTCCCAGTTTATTTCCCAGTAACCTATTCTCTCAGAGGTTAATGATTCACTTACCACCAATCTCCACATGGCTCAATTCAATCGGCCAACTAATGCGCCAACCAGCATATCTTTGAGGCGCAGAAGGAAGTTGTAACATCAGGGGCTTGAGGTGGTGGGGGGGGGTGGTGTTAATCACATGGCAGCAAGAATCATTTCAGCCCCAGAGCCTCCAGTCGTTCACTTTACTAGATAACATAGACGCGTACAGCACAGGAACAGGCCCACAATGTTGTGCCAAACCAATTAAATTATTGACCAAATGGCCAATTAAAACTAATCCTTTCTGCCTTCGTGTTGGGCACGTGGCCAAGTGGTTAAGGCATTCGTCTAGTTACCTCAAGGTCGCTAGTTCGAGTCTCAGCTGTGGCAGCGTGTTTGTGCCCTTGAGCAAGGCACTTAATCACACATTGCTCTAGTCTGTGCGAGGAATGGCGCCCCACACAGACTTCCAATCTGCGCCTTATAAGGCATGAAAATGCCCGACACAGGCCTCTCATGGTCTGAGTCGACGTTCCCCTTTCTGCCTACACGAAGTCTAAGTCCTTCCATTTTCTTCACATTCATGTGACTAAATGTCTCTTAACATCCCCATCTGCCTCTACCACCACCCCAGGCAGCCACCAATCTGTGTAAAAAAAATAATTCTCACATCTCCTTTGAATTTACCCCTTAAATACATGCCCTCTGGGATTAGACATTTGAACCCTGGGAAAAAGATACTCCATGTATACTCTACGTGGAGATGCCTCTCAAAATCTTAAATACCTCTACTGAATTGAATTGACTTTATTCTTACATCCCACACATACATGAGGAGTAAAACCATTTACATTACGTCTCCGTCTAAATCTGCAATGTGCTATCATAGTAATTTATAATAAATAGAACAGTCAATGTAATATAGAGTACACTCAAATCAGCGTGAGTTCATCAGCCTGATGGCCTGGTGGAAGAAGCTGTCCCGGAGCCTGTTGGTCCTGGCTTTTATGCTGCGATAACGCTTCCTGGATGGTAGCAGGTGGAATAGATTGTGGTTGGGATGACTTGGGTCCCCAATGATCCTACGGGCCCTTTTTACACACCTGTCCTTGTAACTGTCCTGAATCATGGGAAGTTCACAACTATAGATGCGGTGGGCTGCCTGCACCACTCTCTGCAGAGTCCTGTGATTAAGGGAGGTACAGTTCCCATACCAGGCAATGATGCAGCCAGTCAGGATGCTCTCAATTGTGTCTCTGTAGAAACTTCAAAGGATTTGGGGGCCCATACCAAACTTCCTCAACCGTCTGAGGTGGAAAAGGTGGTGTTGTGTACAGACCATGTGAAGTCCTCGGTGATATGGATGCTGAGGAATTTGTAGCTGTTTACCCTTTCAACCCCAGATCCATTGATGTCAATAGGGGTTACGCGTCTCCATTCCTTCTGTAATCCACAACCAGCTCCTTTGTTTTTGTGACATTGAGGAACAAGTTTTCTCAGCCTCTGTCGCTCCAGAGGAAACAACCTAAGTTTGTCCAACCTCTCGTTGTATCACATGCCCTCTAATCCAGTCAGCATCTTAGTAAACTTCTTCTGCATGCTCTCCAAAGTCTCACCATCCTTCCTGTAATGGAGCGACCACAACTGAATGCAATTCTCCAGATGTAGCCTAACTAGTGTTTTATAATTGTAGCATAACTTCCTGACTTTTGAACTCTCTGCCTTGACTAAAAAGGTCGGCACAGTAGACTAGTGCTTAGCACAACGCTTTACGGTACAGGTGACGTGGGTTCAATTCCCGCCGCTACTGGTAAGGAGTTTTGATGCTCTTCCTGTGAGTGGATGCTCTGGTTTCCTTCATAGTCCCAAAGACGCACTGGTTGGCAGGTTAAGTGGTCTTTGTAAATTGTCCCGTGATTAGGCGAGGATTAAATTGGGGATTACTGGGTAGCATGGCTCGAAGGGGCGATTCCACAATGTATCCCAATAAATAAATAAAATATGCCCTCTTAGCCACTCTGTCAACTTGTGTAGATAATACTGCGTGCAGGTCAAGCACCAGCTATCCCGAGGGAACCAGCTACTAGATGGTTCAATTAGTCTTTCAAGATTCAAGATGGTTTAATGTCATTTCCTGTACACACGTGTAAGGAAATTGTTACTTTGAATCCAATGCAGCGCAAGAAAATACAAAAGATAAAGAGCACGATGATAAAAACACAAATACACAAGATGGATTGATTGTATGTCCATAACGTGACGCTAGGCTGTACATGAGGTGACATGGGAAATAATGAAGTACTGCTGGAGTTAGTGGGTGGAGGTGCTGATCAGCCTTACTGCTTGAGGAAAGTCACTGGTGGTCCTGGCGTGGATGCTGTGTAGCCGCCTCCCCGCTTGGGTGGGACAAACAGTCCATGAGCAGGGTGGGTGGGCTCCTTCATGCCGTTACTGGCCCTTTTATGGCACCTTTACCCAGGTCAGATGACCGATTTGTATGTCACCGACGCTGTGAGCCTCCACCAGAGATTCCCTTGGCTTTGCCCTACCAGGGCATAGTTTACCAATTTTCGCCTCTTTCTCAGGGAGAACAAACAAACTCTGTTATATACTCTCCTCCCATATTAAAAAAAGCCATTTTGACCTCTATATTTATCTGTTCTTGCTCAATGGAACAGTTTCAATTCCTCCAGGTTACTGACATCTAGATAAAGACGTGTTGCTGTCTGACCCATTACCCCCGACCCCCACATTCCCAGTTCATTGCAAATTAAATATACCACCTCCTAGCTCACTTCAACCGTCGAGAAAGTACTACTTTTCCCTGTAGCACCCAAGTCAAGATTCTTTTTCAAAGATGAACCCCGACTGTTTTCACTTTAAATTCGCGTCCCAGTTTAGTCCTTGACGGGTTATTCTGGGCGCTGTCTACACTTTGAAGTTTCAGAGCAACTGTGCTTTTTCTTACGGCCGCCAGGCAACTTCATGCAGACAGCGCCGTTCGATGGGACACGCCTCCCCCTGCAGAGACTTCGCCCTCAACTCGGCTGTAGGATTTCGTTTTAATGTTTTGGTTTGTTTAAAATATAGTTGCGCTTTATTTTACTGCCGTCCAGTCCTCGTGTGCACTTAACGGATTTATGTAACTGACCGTCATGGGAAGAGAGGAAAGCCTTGTTCGGATTGCAAAAAAGTTGGATAAAATGGTATCCAGGAGAAACATGGTGAGATTGTAAAAATAAACTCTGAAATTTAAGTGAAGCTGGGGACGGTCCGCGATAAACGTATTTGTCCGAATCTCAAAGTAAATTCGAGTGTTCTGAAGTAACTTCATAAACTTTGGAGAGTGGGAAGCACTGCTCCGGCTGTGTTGATGTGTTGAGCAGGTGGCCTGGCTTCAACCCCAGTCTCTCGGGCTAAATTAATGGAATCGCCCCCGAACTTCTGTCCAAAGGAACTGAAAACGAAAGTGAGAGTTTCGTGCGGTCTCTCCGCCTCCCTGTGACCGAGCGTGGGTAGTATTTGACTGTGCGCTATTGACTTGCATACCTCGCTTCGTGTCCAATGGCCACCAGCAATCGTCCATTGCAGTTTGCACAGAGCTAATGCGGCCACGGTGGAACGGATGGACTCTCTTGCGGTGGGATTTGAAAAGATTCTTCCCAATCACAAGAAGATTGCGGCACGCTGAAAGGACATCCGTCCTGTTGACTCTGTACTGCCTCAGTGCTAAGAATCATTCAACCAATCTCAAACCCCTGCAAAAAATAAATCAATGACCTTTCCTGCCACAGATGCCGCTCCGTTCCTTCAGCAGATTGTTTATTGTTCTAAATTCCAGCCTCAGTCATCCCTGGTGTCTTCAGCCCCAACCTTCTGTCTTCTCCACAAATCCCGAATAATGAAGCAGCTTTCTTTTAAATACTATAATTGAATCAGTCACTAACTCTGGGATATTCCAGATTCCAGCCACATCTCTTACTCTGCTTGTGTGTGTTGTGGGTGGGTAGGGTGAATTCCTATTCTGACTCCCATTCTCATTCTGATTCCCGTTCCTATTCTGATTCCCATTCCCATTCTGACCTGTCTGTCCATTGCCGCCTCTTGTGCCACAATGAGGCAACCCTCAGGATGGAGCAGTTACACTCGGTACTTGGCCAGTCTAGCCTCCAACCTGATGGTATTGATACCGATTCCTCCTTCCAGTTAAAAAAAATCCCTCCCCCTCCCTTCTGCTTCTATTCTGCGCTCCAGTCTCTTACCTCTCCTCGCTTGCCTATTACTTACCCCTGGATCCCCTCTTCCTTCACTCTTCTCTCCAGCCCTTTACCAACCCCCCCCCCCCAAGTCCTGATGAAAGGTCTTGGCCCGACACGTCGACAGATTATTCATTTCCACAGATGCTGCCTGACCTGCTGAGGTCTTCCAGCATTTTGTGTGTATTGCTGAGAATTCAGTCCTATTTGTTTTTGTTTGTTACCTTCATTATTGATTCCACCAATGGGAACTTTCTCTATCCTACAGTTAATGATTTTAAATGTGTTCTGTAAGATCCCCTTGAAACTTCCTCTGCTCAAAGGAAACAAACCCAAATTCTCCACATATCTGTTGTCCCTCATTCCCGAATTGTTGTAGGAAACCTTTTTGACCCTATTTCTAATGCCTTCCCCATGGATCCCAGAACTAGACACCACAAATGTGTTTTATAAGTGTTCATCCTAACTTCCTTGCTCTTGTAAACATGCTGCTGGGGTAGTGGTACGGGCAGATATATTATGAACCTTTAAGAGACTCTCAGGTACATGGATAAAAGAAAAATAGATGTCTATGTAGGAAGGAAGGGTTACATTAATGCTTCTCTTTGTAAAGCCCAATATCCAGTAGTTTTTTTCATAAGCTCTTTCTCAGCCTGCTCTGTCAGATTCAGTGAACTGTACACTTTTGACCCCAGATACTTACAACTTCTATCCATTTTACAAATATGTCATCTATTTTATTATCCCTTGTTACCCATCCTACCAAAATGTAATACTTCACACTTTCAGTGTTAAATATCATCTGCTGACAGCTGTTAATACCTTGAAGGTCCTTTATACACGTGTGCATGTGTCTGATGTATGGATGTTGAATCTGCCTCGTGTCACTGCTCAAAATTTTGTACCATCTGGAAGTTAGGAAATTGCGAACCTCTCCCCTCAAGTCCATGTATATATCAGGGAAATCATTGGTCTAGTTCTACCCACCCTGGGGAATTCCACTGTACACTTCCCTCCAGTCTGAAAAAAACCCTTTGCTATGACATTATTTCCAGAAACATAACTGACTTTATATTCTTAGATCAGAAAACACAGCACAGTACAGACTTTTCAGCCCACAATGTTGTCCCAACCCTTTAACCTATTCCAAGATTAATGTAACCCTCCCTCCTACATAGCCATCAATTTTTCTTTTATCCATGTACCTGAGAGTCTCTTAAAGGTTCCAAATATATCTGCCTGTACCACTACCCCTGGCAGCACGTTCCACACACTCACCACTCTTTGTATAAAAAGACTACCTCTGACGCTCCAAAACACCTTAAAGTTATGTTCCCTTGTTCAGCCTGCAATAACCCATTCATTCAACTTTGACCAGTCACTTAATGATCATTGCAGAGTTGGTTGCTCACAGTGCATCCTTCCTAACTGTTGGGTCAGCTTTGAATGAAGACTGTGGTTCTGCTCTGCATTAGTTTGGGTTTGGACTGGCATTGGTGGGTTCATATTCAGATGTGATTTTCATTTTGCTTCAGCCAGTGAACAAATAAGTTTTAAAAATGAAGCTCAGAGTTCTGATTTTCCATTTAAACAGGACGGTGCTCTGGACCTGCTCCAGGAACTAGAAGGAATGAAGATGACCCTGAAGCTGCTGCAGGTAATCGTCCTTTGTTTGAACCTGCAGAACCTTCTCCCCTAAATGGATATTTGAAGAATGGGGAAAGAAGCTAACAGACTTTGAAGCGGACAAGACTTCAAAGGTTAATCAGACCTCTGATGAAACCTCCTTTATCCCCCAATAGCAGCACACACAAAATGCTGGAGGAACTCAGCAGATCAGGCAGCATCTATGGAAATGAATAGACAGTCGAGATTTCAGGCCAAGACCCTTTTTCAGGACTGAAAAGGAAGGATGGGGAGGCTGGGAAGGAGGTTATTTGAAAGGTGATAGGGGAAGCCAAGTGGATGGGAAAGATAATAGGTGTCTCCTGCATTAGATGTCTAGTTATACAGTGCTAGATTTCTTAATTCTGTTTATTATGTCATGGGATATTTCTGTTGCATTCACCTGTTTTCAGCCCACCGCACTTTAGTCACTGCTGAAATAGTGACTACGTCCAGACAAGTTTATCCTATTGCTGCCTTGGCTGGCTTCCTTAAGCACAGCCGTCGAGCTCACCAAGGCTACTATCTGTATGCTAACTTGCACCATCCCATTCCGCATTCATTCCAGTGATTGTTAATGTGTTCTACTCCGAATCTGTCAATGTTTGCATTCAAAGTTCTTGCCTTTGTTCACAGATGGCTGGTCCGCCCCCTATCTCATTGACCTCTCACATGTAAGAAGATCTCTAAGATTTCTGTGCCTCTCTAATTTGGAACCAGCATGCATTCTCAATATTCATTGCCCCTCAATTATAGCTGTTGGCAATTATAGCACTGGGATTCCCTCCCCAAACTCTATCAGCTCTCTACTTTCCATTTAATGTAGTTCTTAATAACAAGACCAAGATGTCAGACACTTCCCTAATATTGTAAAGGATGAAATTTTGTCTGCTGACATTTTGAATTTTTTGAGATACTGTAAAGGTCAAAGTAAATTATTTTCAAAGTACGTATATGTCACCATATACTACCCTGAGATTCATTTGCTTGCAGGCAATCACAGTAGAACAAAGAAATACAATAGAATCATTGAGAAACTACACACAAAAAAAGACAGACAAGCAACCAATGTACAAAATAATACAAACTTTGCTAGTGCAAAACAAATAACAATAATTATAAATTAAGTTAATAAATAACACTGAGAACGTGAGTTGTAGAGGCCATAAGTTGTGTTCAGTGACCAGTTTGATGTTGAGGTGAGTGAAAGTTATCTATGCTGGCCGAGGAGCCTGATGGTTGAAGGCTAATAACTGTTTATGAACTTGGTGGTGTGAGACTTGAGGGTCCTATACCTTCTTCTCAGAGGCAGCAGCAAGAAGAGAGCATCACCTGGATGGTGGGGGTCCTTGATGATGGATGCTGCTTTCTTGTGGCTGCACTCCTTGTGGATGAGCTCAGTGTTAGGGAGGGCTTTTCCGGTCATATCCACAACTTACCCCTCAATCGGCTCTTGAACCAGAAGGGATAACTTCATTCAACTTCACTCGCCCATCACTGAACTGTTCTCACAACCTATGGACTCACTTTCAAAGACTCTTGAGCTCATGTTCTCAATATTTATTGCTTATTTATTTTTTATTATTATTTCTTTTTTTCTTCTTTTGTATTTGCAGAGCTTTTTGTCCTTTGTACATTGTTCTTGTCCGTCCTGTTGGGTGCAATGTCTCATCTATTATGTGTCTTGGATTTACTGCGCTTTCCCACAAGAAAACGAATCTCAGGGTTGTATATGGTGTCATATATGAATTCTGATAATAAATTTACTCTGAACTTTGACCTTTTTGTCGGCTTTTCCATTTTTGTGCATTAGAATTTCCATAATAGGCCATGATGCAACCAGTTACTGTGTACCTATGGAAGTTTGTCGAAGTTTTAGATGGCATGCCAAATCTGTGCAAGCTGCTTTTCCTATGCTTACGGCAGAACTTGAGGAACACCTCCGTCTCTTAACATGCCTCGCCCACCTCTCATCAATAGCTAAAAATCGTGATGATTGTGACAATGAAACTAGAATGTTTCCTGGAGCTTTTGCTGGGGTGAGGCAAAGATTTGTTTCTAATACCGACCTATTGGTAGGAAGTATGTAGGTATCTTGGTTCCAGTTGAAGGCAGGATTAGGATCAGATTCTTCACAGGAGCATATTGCATTGATGGATCCCTGTCTATACCAGTCCTTCAAAGAACAAATGGGGGGATAGTTAATGCTCTTCAGTGATTCAACTGCTTTCTGTTAGGTTACAAAGAACATCAAATGCAGAAGCCCTTTCAACCCAATTGGTCTGCACTGATGTTCATGCTTCACAATAGTCTATTGTGTTGATTCAACGGCAGTCCATGAACACATCTTTTTTATTTTCTCTTTCTTTCATTCTTCCTTCACTTTTGAAGATGATAGGATATTGGAAGGAAGCTTAAAGGGGAAGAAAGCGGCAGGCCAATTAGGATAAGGCTTCAAATGCTGACTGGGCTTCTTCCTCCCCCTAGTATAGGTTCAGTAGATGTCAAGTTAGACAGGACAACATTTTTGAATTGTGATTATTATGTGGCACTTTCTAAAACTGTGGGATCTGCTGAAGTTATGTCAGTTTTGAATTTAGTCACTGTATTACTGTACTGAAATTACCATATTTTCACTGCTTTGTGTCTTCTCCAAAAGCTAGTATTTATTATAAAAATCTAGCTAGTAAAAAAAAAAGTTTTGAAACTTTTACTTCTGCCTAAGATCCATGAATCTTCTGGCCAAATATTGACAGGGAGTTTGTAAAGGGAGGGAGCATGTTAGGGTATGCAGTGCTCATAAACAAGAACTGTACTACAATGGAAACAGTTAAATTGGTCTCTTGGAACTAAAATTCCACTTCATATTGCTAACATATGTTGTGGTCCCAATTTGGATGCTGAAGAACTTCCATTTCTGCCAGAAGTCATGTAATAAATACTTACTTTTTGGCTGCAATGCTCTCAAAATTAAATATATTTGGTTGCTAATCCACAACCTAAAACTTGTATATCCTAAAGGTTTAACCATGAGAGGCTGGAAGAGGATGTTAGAATTTTAAGGTAGCAATGGTGGATGGAGGAACCAGAATGAGAGAAGGGGCCAAAGGAACTAGAGTGAGAAATGGGAGGGGAGAAGGGCAGTTGGGCAGGGAGGGGACACATTTTTAGACAGATTGATTAACTACTGTGGGTATTAAAGAGGTTACCAATATGTGCTGCTTAGGGCAACTATTATGAGACTGGAACAAGAAGAATGTCATCAGGCTGTATAAATGAGCTCAGCTGAGGGGAAGGGAAAATCTTCCTGTCTTGGGTTACAGTTACGTCTCCAACTTTCTCTTTGCCTTAATCTGCAGCAAAGTAATTGCAATGTAAAGCTTGGGGGCTTGATGCAAATGGATTGAATGAAACATTGTTATGTACAGTACATATCAAATTGAAGATGGTTCCTGGCAAAGTCCGGAGTCACAACTAAGATTGCATTCCATAGTTGAGTGAAATAAATTCCTGTAAAATCTGCACACTTACCATCAACAATAGTATATGCACTGTATGCAGCCAGAGCGAAGTACAGGGTCCTCTGAAGTCTGTCGCAATGACATGCCAACATTTTTATGGCTTTAAATTTTGCTCTGGCCCTTCGCATGACATGTTTGCCTTTGTATCCAGTTCTTCTCGTTCCTTATTCTGTGGTTATCATCCAGCAACAAAATGGTTGTTCATAGAGTCATCGAGCACCACAACACAGATACAGGCCCTTCAGCCCATCTAGTCCGTACTGAACTGTTACTCTGCTTAGTCCCATTGACACATACGTGCATCATAGCCTTACGTACCCCATGCATCTGTGTGCTTATCCAAACTTCTCTTAAATTTGAAATTAAACCTGCTTCCACCACTTCCACTGGCAGCTTGTTCCACACTCTCACCACCCTCGAAGTGAAGAAATTCCCCTCACCTCCGTGTTCCCCTTAAATATCTCACTCTTTCATCCTGAACCTATGACCACTAGTTGTAGTCCCACCCAACCTCAGTGGAAAACACCTGCTTGCATTTACCCTATCTATACCCCTCATGATTTTGTATACAGAAGTCTGCAGAAGCTGAAAATCAAAATCTGTTCAACCTTTCCCTATAACTCAGATCTTCCACTTCTTTGTCCTTAATTTAAATGCAAGAATATGTAAAGGAAACAACAGCGTTAGAAGCATCAGTCAGTCCCTTGCTTGCTCCACCACACAATAATTCATAACTGATCTGATCTTGGTATCCCCACCACTTGCCTGCTCAGTCTTCCTACTGCCAACTCCTCTGTCAGTTTACACCTTGAATATATTCAATGACTACTCCACTACTGTCTGGGATAATAAATTTACAAAGATTCATAGCCTTCTGAGTGAAGAATGCCTTCATCGCCATCCCTTATTTTGAAATTGTGCCCCCAAGATTTAGATGCACAATTAGCAGAAACGTTCTTTCAGCATCAATGCTGTCAACCAAGTTCAGAATTCCTTTGAACTTTAACGGCATTTCTTCTTGTTCTTCTGAAGTCCAATAAGATCATAAGGTATAGGAGCACAATGAGGCCATTTGCTTCACGATTTCATTATGGCTGATCCATTTTCCATCTCAGCCCCAATCTGATACCTTTTCCCCATAACCCTCCATGTCTTGACTAATCAAGAATTTATCAACCTATGCCATAAATATACCCAATGACATGGTCTCCACAGCTGCATGTAGCAGTTAAGTCCACAAGTTCATCACGTTCTGGCTAAAATTCCTGCTCATCCGTAAGTATGCATTTGTTTTACTCTACTGCTCTTCCTTCATCCCAGGAATATTCCCTTCTACTGTAGTGGATTGCAGCTTTCTTATTTTCCTTCCAAAGAAAAATATCTTCACATTTTCCCACATTATACTCCGTCTAACAACTTGCCCACTTGCATATCCTGTTTAATATCTTTCTTCAGTGTGTTTCCAAAAGATTATTAGATCTCTTGGATTTGATATTGACAGGGGAAGGTGACGGGGTGAGTGAGAAAGAACATCTACACTCAATGTCCACTTTATTAGGTATGCCTGTACACCTGCTCGTTTATGCAAATAGCGATTCTGCAGATCATGTGGCAGCAACTCAATGCATTAAAGTATGCAGACATGGTCACGAGGTTCAGTTGTTCTTCAGACCAAACATCAAAACGAGGAAGAAGTGTGATCTAAGTGACTTTGTCCGGGGAGTGATTGTTGGTGCCAGATGGGGTGGCTTGAGTATCTCAGAAACTGCTGATCTCCTAGATTTTCATGGAAAAGAGTCTCTAGATTTTACAGAGAAAGGTGCAAAAAACCATCGAGTGAGCTGCAGTTCTGTGGATAAAACCACCTTTTTAATGAAAGAGGTCAGAGGAGAACGGCCAGACTGGTTCAAGCTGACAGGAAGGTGACAGTAATTCAAATAATCATATGTTACAACAATGGTGTGCCGAAGAGCATCTCTCAATATAGAACAAGTCGAACCTAGAAGGTACCTAATAAAGTGCCCACTTAGTGAGATTTCTATGTATCCTGAAATCCCTTCTCATGTTTATGAGCAGGATTCACGATTTAATCTCTTAGGATACAGAGTGGAGGAGGTGATTTATTCTGGTCTTCTCGTGCCTCGACTTCTGTGTTTCAAGAGCATAGTGGAGATGCAGCAGTTAAATTACTGAATCTGGTTTAGATCCCAGTTTCAAATACCCTCAAGGCAGCTGTGCAGTTTTCATTCAGTTTGCATTCAGGAATTTTATTAAAAAAAGCACAATCTTTGTAATGGTCATCATGAGATTATTAAATTCCTATTTGCTTTACTGTTGTTCCTTAGAGGAGGATAACTAATCTTGTCTATCTGGTCTCATAAACACAAAAGATTGTGCAGGTGCTGGTAATCCAGAACAACACAGATAAAATGCTGGAGGAACTCAGCAGGTCAGGCAGCGCCTATGGAAATGAATAAACAGTCAAGGTTTTGGGCTGAGACCCTTCATCGGGACTGGAAAGGAAGAGGGAAGATCCCAGATTCAGCGATTCAGGAACAGCTTCTTCCCCTCTGCCATCTGATTCCTACATGGACATTGAAGCTTTGGACACTACCTCACTTTTTTTAATATACAGTATTACTGTTTTTGCACATTAAAAAAAAATCTTTTCAATATACATAATTGATTTACTTATTTATTATGTTTTATTTTATTATTATTATTATTATTATTCTCTCTTTACTAGATTATATATTCCGTTGAACTGCTGCTGCTAAGTTAACAAATTTCACGTCACATGCCGGTGATAATAAACCTGATTCTGATTCTGAAGAAAAAGTTGAGGGAAGGGGAGGGAGGACAAGCTTAGAGGTGATAGATAAATCCAGGTGGGTGGGAAAGGTAAAGGGCTGGAGAAGAAGGAATCAGATGGGAGAAAGGGAAGTGGAGGTGATAGGCAGATGATGACAAGAGATAAGAGATCAGAGTGGGGAACAGAAGAAGAGGAAATGGTGAGAGGAAAAGAAATAAAAGAAAAAAAAACCCAGAAGGAGGAATTGATGTTCGTGCCATCAGGTCGGAGGCTACCTAGATGGAATGTTTAAACTATCGACTGTTTACTCTTTTCCATTGATACTGCCTGGCTAAATTCCTCCAGCATTTTGTGTGTGTTACTTTGATTTCCAGCTTATGCAGTTTTTCTTTTGTTCATGTTCACCTAGACCTACACCAGAGAGGAAGTCTACTTGGGTTCTGATTTACATCACAAAATGTTCCCATTGGTGTGAAGCCTTTTTGAAGTGAGTTGGTGCTAACAGTAAGGAAGTCTGTGCAATTTTATGGATTCTTGTTGAGACCATTTTGTTCTTCCATTGGAAGGTTTTAAAAGGATTGGTTATCGGAATGCCCTCTGGGGGAGTTTGCGTCAAAGAGGATCACCAATTCTAGATATTAGAAGATTGGGAGAGGATTTCATTGAAGTAAGGTGATTTGATGAGGGCTGAAGAGAAGAGACCATTTCTCCAAGTTTAGAGTCTTCAGTCAGGTGTTGGAGTATATTATTGGTATGTTTTGTTCTTATAGTTACGATGAGCAAAAATTTCTTCGGTATCTTTTACCCTTGAAGGATATACAGTAGATGAATTTGTTGAGAACAGTGGATGATGGATCTTTAATACAAAAGGAAGCAAAATATTTTAGGAAAATGTGAATATACGACAGAGTTGGATCAACCTTTATGTTATTGAATATTAAGGCAAGCTCAATGTCTGTAGACTTACCCCAGCTCTTCTGTTCTAGAGGACATTGGATGGCACTGACACTACCACAATGATGAATATATTTCATACTCCTGACTATTTCTAGAAGGGGTTTATTGATGGTTGGGATGCAGTTACACCAACATCAGAAGCACTGTTAAGTGCTCTTTTTTCATGCCTGTGGCTTCATGATCATTATCATGTAGTTACTTAATTGTAAAGCTAATTTCTAAATTCTAAAGCTAAATTCTTGACCTACACGCTGGGGTCACTGATTAAGATCCGGATCAAATACGGAAGGTTTGATTAAGGTCTTCTGGAATTGGAGAAGTGATGAGGCTACCCATCAGCTGATCAAGTCTTTACTCTGTACTCTTGCATGGAAGATTGAAGGATAAAGAGGCTCTCTTAAGATCCTAGGGAAGGCTGAGATTAAAGGTGGATGTAGATTAGTGAGTCTTGGTTTCAACCAAGTAGGTTTGAGTCATTCCAATGGACTTCAGAAACCCTATACTGTACATATTCTTTGGCAAAGCTTTTTTTCTGATGACCAGTCAAAGAATATGGGAATCCATCTTAAGCAGGAAGCATTTCTCTGCTTCCAGAGGGGATTTTTCTTTGACAGTCTACAGGGAATATGACCAGAATTGTAGTGGTATCCGTTCAATATTTCATACCTGTTCAGAGTAATGAAGTGATGTCACCTGTCTGAAACTGTTGGGGAATTAAGCAGATTGGATAGTTTATAGTTAGTGTTGCAATGACTGGTGTTACATAGATGCTGTCACAGAATGGGAAACAATTAACAGGAGCTCCACATGTTCTGGTGACTTGGCGCTAAGATAGATACTAAATACTGAGTTAAAGGCAACTTCTGTTTGAGCACCTTTTCGTGTTGCCAATGCAGTCTATTAAAATACTTCATACAACGGAGGCAATAATATATTGCTAAAGACACTGGCCTAGCACTCCAAAGGTCTTGAGTTCCAATTCCAGTGAAATCGAATCTTTTACAACTGGGCATGCATCAAAACAACCATAAAAGCAGACATTCACTGTGAAAGCCCAACAGGTACCTTACTATCTTGTTGACTTTTTTGTGACACTGCGATCATTGTGATAATCACTGGAAGTTTCCTTTACAGCGCTGTCCAAATTTCAGGTGGTCGAGTTTTCAAAGATTTGGATTATTAATGTGAAGTATTAACTCTGTTTTTCTCTACAGTTGGTGCCAGTGTGCTGTGTACTTTCAGCATTTTCTATTTATATTGAACATGTACCTTGCTAATCCTTGCTTCCTTTGTGATTCCCTTGTCCATTTGTCCCTCCCCACTAATCTCCCTCCTGGCACTTATCCCTGCAAGCAGCCAAAGTGCTGAACCTGCCCATTCACCCCTTCCTTCACCTCCATTCACCCCTCCCTCACCTCCATTCACCCCTTCACTCGCCTCCATTCACCCCTTCCCTCGCCTCCATTCACCCCTTCCCTCACCTCCATTCACCCCTCCCTCACCTCCATTCACCCCTTCACTCGCCTCCATTCACCCCTTCCCTCACCCCAATTCACCCCTTCCCTCACCTCCATTCACCCCTCCCTCACCTCCATTCACCCCTTCACTCGCCTCCATTCACCCCTTCCCTCACCTCCATTCACCCCTCCCTCGCCTCCATTCACCCCTTCACTCGCCTCCATTCATCCTTTCCCTCACCCCCATTCACCCCTTCCCTCACCTCCATTCACCCCTCCCTCACCTCCATTCACCCCTTCACTCGCCTCCATTCACCCCTTCCCTCGCCTCCATTCACCCCTTCCCTCACCTCCATTCACCCCTTCCCTCACCCCCATTCACCCCTTCCCTCACCTCCCTTCACCCCTCCCTCACCTCCATTTACCCCTTCACTTGCCTCCATTCACCCCTTCCCTCACCTCCATTCACCCCTTCCCTCACTTCCATTCACCCCTTCCCTCACCTCCATTCACCCATTCACTCGCCTCCATTCACCCCTTCCCTCACCTCCATTCACCCCTTCACTCGCCTCCATTCACCCCTTCCCTCACCCCCATTCACCCCTTCCCTCACCTCCATTCACCCCTCCCTCACCTCCATTCACCCCTTCACTCGCCTCCATTCACCCCTTCCCTCACCCCAGTTCACCCCTTCCCTCACCTCCATTCACCCCTCCCTCACCTCCATTCACCCCTTCCCTCACCTCCATTCACCCCTTCCCTCACCCCCATTCACCCCTTCCCTCACCTCCATTCACCCCTCCCTCACCTCCATTTACCCCTTCACTCGCCTCCATTCACCCCTTCCCTCACCTCCATTCACCCCTTCCCTCACCTCCATTCACCCCTTCCCTCACCCCCATTCACCCCTTCCCTCACCTCCCTTCACCCCTCCCTCACCTCCATTTACCCCTTCACTCGCCTCCATTCACCCCTTCCCTCACCTCCATTCACCCCTTCCCTCACTTCCATTCACCCCTTCCCTCACCTCCATTCACCCATTCACTCGCCTCCATTCACCCCTTCCCTCACCTCCATTCACCCCTTCCCTCACTTCCATTCACCCCTTCCCTCACCTCCATTCACCCCTTCACTCGCCTCCATTCACCCCTTCCCTCACCTCCATTCACCCCTTCACTCGCCTCCATTCACCCCTTCCCTCACCTGTCCATTCACCCCTCCCTCACCTCCATTCACCCCTTCCCTCATCTTCATTCACCTACTCCCTCACCTCTGTTCACCCCTTCCCTCACCTCTGTTCACCCCTTCCCTCATCTCCATTCACCCCTTCACTCACCCCCATTCACTCCTTCCCTCACCTCCATTCACCTCCTCCCTCACCTCCATTCAAGGCCCCAAATAGTGCTTCCAGGTGAGGCAACACTTCCCCTGCGAATCTGCTGGGGTTATCTACTGTACCCGGCATCCTCTAAATTGGCGAAACCTGTCATAAATTAGGTGACCTCTTCAAGTACCTCCACTTCATTCGCCAAAAGTGGAATTTCCTGGTGACCAGCCTTTTTAATTCCTATTCCCATTCCCATTCTGGCATGTCATTCCACGGCCTTCATTTTTGTTATGCTGAAGCCACTCTCAGGGTGGAGGAGTAGCACCTCGTATTCCATCTAGGTAGCCTCCCCTGATGGCGTGAATGTCGACGTCTCCTTCCGGTAAAATTTGTTCCCTTTCCCCTTCCCCCTTCTTCTATTCCCCACTCTGGCCTCTTACCTCTTCTGACCTGCCCATCGCCACCCCCTGGAGCCCCTCCTCCTTCTCTTTCTCCCGTGGTCCACTCTCTTCTATCAGATTCCTCCTCCTCCAGCCCTTTACCTTTCCTACCCAACTGGTTTCACTCATCACCTTCCAGCTTGTCCCCCTTCCTCTTGTCAATTTACTTAACAATTTAATTAATTATATTAAGAGGCAACAGTAAGGGTTGGGCTGGAGGGAGGGAGGACAAATAATTTCACAGGCTGAAATTGTTGAACTTGAGATGAAACCTGCAGGAACATCTACAGCCAGAGATGGCAATCTTCCATTATGTGCCGCTGTTTGCATGCTCTAGAAACAACACCACATCCAATCATGTTTTAACTTGGTAAAATTTTCTTTTTTTTTGACTCATTGCAATGCAGCAACTCCATTGATTAAAAAAAAACTAAGTACCAGAGAATCAGAATCAGGTTTAATATCACTGGCATATGTTGTGAAATTGGTTAACTTTATGGCAGCAGTACAATGAAATTTATGATAAATATAGAGGAACAAAACTGAGTTTTATGAAGTGGGTGTATGTGTGTTTATATATATTCAGGCTTCTGTACCTCCTTCCTGATGGTATCAGTGTGAAGAGGGTGGTGGGGATCCTTAATGATGGACGCTGCCTTCCTAAGGCACCGCTCCTTGAAGATATCTTGGACACTACAGAGGCTGGTACCTATGATGGAGCTGACCAAATTTACAAGTTTCCACAACTTATTTGATCTTGTGCAGTAGTTCACCCATACGAGGTGGTGATGCAGCCAGTCAGAATGCTCTCCACGGTACATTTGTAGATGTTTTTGAGTGTTTTAGTTGACAAACTAAATCCCTATTAAACTTCTAATGAAATATAGCCGCTGTCTTGCCTTCTTTATAGCTGCATCAATATGTGGCTTCCAGGTTAGATCCTCAGTGATACTGACACCCAGGAATTTGAAATTGCTCACTCTCTCCACTTCTGATCTCTCTATGAGGATTGGTTTGTGTTCCCTCGTCTCACCCTTCCTGAAGTCCACAATCAGCTCTTTGGTCTTGCTGACGTTTAGTGCAGTGTTGTTGCTGCCACACCACTCCACTAACTGGCTCCTGTACGCCCTTTTCGTCACCTTCTGAAATTTTGCTAACAATGGTTGTATCATCCGCAAATTTATAGATGGCATTTGAGCTACACCTAGCCACACAGTCATGCGTGTAGAGGGAGTAGAGCAGTGGGCTATACACACATCCCTGTGGTGTACCAGTAAGGTGGAGATGTTATTTACAATCCACACAGATTGTGGTCTTCCAGTTTGGAAGTTGATGATCCAGTTGCAGAGGGGAGAACTGAGGCCTAGTTTCTGTAGCTTATCGATCAGAACTGTGGGAATGATGGTATTAAATGCTGAACTATAGTCAATAAACAACATTCTGACACAGGACAGAGGAGGAATGTTACTGTTTTCTGCATTAAGGTACATCTCTTTGCTTTTCTTTGACCAGACCACAAGAATCGGCATGTCTGTAAACTCGATTCGTAAGCACTGCACAGATGAGCAAGTTATCACACTTGCTAAAATCCTCATCAAAAAATGGAAGAAACTTCTCGGTAAGACAGAGTGCTGTTCAGTGCAGAAACTAAAGCATTGTAGGTGTATTTTGAATCCTGAAGAATTCTCCAACTGATTAATTGACAAAGTCTGTCTTCTGAGTCAGAAGATTAAGGGTTCCAGTGACAACTTGTAGATTTGAACACAGAACAGAGCTGATATTTTTGTGCTGCACTATTGGAGGAGCTTTCTTTCTGTGAGAATTTAAACCAGGTTTTTTTTTCAGGTGGATATGAAATGTACAATGCCTGAATTTTGAGGACATGGATAGATTTACCTGGCATACTGAGCTTTGTTTGGAATCTAATCAACTCACTGGGCAGTTTTGTGAATGTTTTGACAACATTATTTTTCAATGAGTGATCAAAGAATATAGGAACCCATCTAAAGCAGGAAGCATTTCTGTACTTCCAGAGAGGATTTTTCCTCCACTGTCAACAGGGAATATAACCAGATTTGTATTGGTATCTGTTCAACATTTCACACCTGTTCAGAACAATGAAATGACATTACTTGTCCAAAACTGTTGTGAACAGGTCCTCTGCTCGTGATCACATTGCAGCTGTTTGGAGCTTGCTTCGTATGTGCTGTCTGCCGCAGCTTGTACTCTCCAGTGGTGGACCTGCGGTGCTCCAGAGAATTCAGAGTCAGTGAAGTGTAGGTATTAATACAGAAAATGCAACAGTGTGTTCAGTATGCAGAAAGATCATGGGCGTAAAGTGATAGTGATCAGATAATTCATCTAGTTTTACTGTTATTGGGCCAGTATTTCATAAATGTTGAACTAGTCAATAAAAAAAAATGAAGCCAGTCTCACATCTGGTGAGTTTAGATGGAGATGAAAGCTGGCAGTCCTCCAAAAAGACCAAATCCTTGTCGTGGTGGAGGCCTGCGTGCCACAATTACCTGGTAAGCTGTGTCGCTTGGAGTCAGTGCTTTATGCTTTGGTTCTTGGTAGGGTCACCCATGCCAAACAGGTCAAAGGATAGAGGCCAGACTACGAGTGGTCCACTGGTCCCCCGGGTTTGAGGCTAACAACCCCAACTAGTCAAACAAAACTGTTAACGGAAATAGCAATGAAGAGTCCTTCTACATCTGAGTATGACGGTATTCTGATTCACCTCCTGGGACTTGCATGACTGACAGTAGTGAAAACCAAAAAGAAGCTACTGACATGATGAAGGACGCCCTGAACGCCGCCAGAGATGGAGGTCCTTCATGCTGCCCGAAACGCAAATGATGTCACGGGCAGTAAGTAAGAAAGGTGGTACTATTCCTATAAAGGCAGCCTCTTGTCCCCATTGTCCTGACCAGTGTTTATCCGTTAATCATCACCAGGCAGATCCACAGTTTACTCCTTTCCCTTGTGTTTGCATGGAATTGCCGAGTAGGAAACATCACTGACACATTGGACAAAAAAATAAGCGATTGCAGCAGCTTCACATTATCTGCATATAAATCACTCTGTTATTTGTTAAATTATGAAAATAGGAAGTTCAGACACAAGGGGAAAACACTTCACACACAGGAGAATGAACTGTCTACTAAAAAGTGTTGAATTAGGATCCAGTTAAAACCTCAAAACTGAGAGGTATTGATTATTTTGTTAGGCAAGGGAATTAAGTAAAGTTGGTGATTGAAGTTAAGATGCCAGATCAGCTGTGGGTTTGAATGGTAGAGCATACTTGAGGAGAGAATGACCTTTGCCAGTGCGATGTGTTTACCTTGATTCTTCATTACTTTTATTCTTGTTCAAATACTTCACTCATGCATTTTTTCTGCAGAGGTTTTTAAACTTCTTGTTGTCAGTGTTTTGGTTACTGCTGGTGCCAAACTGTACCGGTCTCTGCCATTCCTTTGGATTTAGCAGCTGTGTGGAGAGGGGGAGCAAGAGCTTGCTTCTCATATCGTATCATACCGCCCTGGCTTGAGTACCACATAGGCAGCTAGGACACGATATCTGTTGTCAACCGAGAGACTCTCTCTCCTTCTGCAGGCTGTCACTATATAGTTGCAAGTTAGAGATATCAAACTGATGGTAAGGAAGGCCTATTGTCTATTTTTAATTTATTTAATATAACTGGTACTATTGCTTATTCTGAGTGCTAAGAAGGAACAAAAAACATATTGAAAATGCTTTAATTTCCCCCTTTCAGCTACAGAAATTTCAGTTGACCATAAGGTGCAGAAACCTTCAGGAAAAGAGGATGTGACGGACAAGTCATCAGCAATGGTGGTAGAAACCCTAAAACATTCAAAGAAGAAAAGCAAGGACTGGTAACGGAATATTTCATAGTTGTACAATGATCAAATGCAAATAACACTGGAAAGTAAATACGTAACCAGAGATATGCAAAAATGATGAAATCTGCTGATGCTGGTAATCAGAGATAATTAATTTAAAGCAGTTAGTTACCAAACTAGAGAGGAAATGGATTTTATTTCCACAAAAAGCTTGTTATAATCTAGAATACAGACTTGAGAGGATGATGGAATTGAATTCCATGTGAATCTTCAAAAGACAATTGGACGTGCATTTGAACTCATCTGGATGTGGCGTGTTCAGCTTGTTCAGTGAGCCAGCGCAGACAGAGTGTTCCAGCTGGTTGCCTTCAGTCCCATAATATTCTGACTCTAGTGTCTTCAGGGTGATGGAAGGTTGTCCTAGATGTAGGGGAGAACATTTGAACCGCAAAACATCGATTGTTATTCCCATCCACAGATGCTGCCTGATCTACTGGGTTCCTCCAGAATTTTATGTCTGTTGCTTTGGATGTCGAGCAAGTGCAGAAAATCTTGTGTTCATATTTTCTTGCCGCTACTGCAGTTGAATAAGTTGTTGCGGCTCGGTAGTGTAGTGGTTAGCACAACACTTTTCAGTACAGGCGACGCTGGTTCAATTCCTGCCAGTGGCTATGTGGAGATTGTATGTTCTCCATGGTTTCCTGCGGGTGCTCCAGTTTCCTCACAGTCCAAGATGTACCATTAGCGTAGGGTTAAATAGGTAGGTTGCTGGGCGGCGCAGCTCTAAGGCCCTTAATATAATCTGTTGCTACTGTTGTATCTGCACAATCTGCATGTTAATATAAGGAATAGCAGCAACGTTAGTTCGTGATGACTCTGAAACCAAGTACACCATCCAATATCATCGTTGCTAAGTTACGTCGTATGGACTCTAATGTCCAGTACACCATCCCGTATCACCGTAGACTCTAATGTCCAGTACACCATCCCGTATCACCATAGACTCTAATGTCCAGTACACCATCCCGTATCACCATAGACTCTAATGTCCGGTACACCATCCCGTATCACCATAGACTCTAATGTCCAGTACACCATCCCGTATCACCGTAGACTCTAATGCCCAGTACACCATCCCGTATCACCGTAGACTCTAATGTCCAGTACACCATCCCGTATCACCGTAGACTCTAATGTCCAGTACACCATCCCGTATCACCATAGACTCTAATGTCCGGTACACCATCCCGTATCACCATAGACTCTAATGTCCGGTACACCATCCCGTATCACCGTAGACTCTAATGCCCAGTACACCATCCCGTATCACCGTAGACTCTAACGTCCAGTACACCATCCCGTATCACCGTAGACTCTAACGTCCAGTACACCATCCCGTATCACCGTAGACTCTAACGTCCAGTGCACCATCCCGTATCACCGTAGACTCTAACGCCCAGTACACCATCCCGTATCACCGTAGACTCTAACGTCCAGTACACCATCCCGTATCACCGTAGACTCTAACGCCCAGTGCACCATCCCGTATCACCGTAGACTCTAACGTCCAGTACACCATCCCGTATCACCGTAGACTCTAACGCCCAGTGCACCATCCCGTATCACCGTAGACTCTAACGTCCAGTGCACCATCCCGTATCACCGTAGACTCTAACGTCCAGTGCACCATCCCGTATCACCGTAGACTCTAACGTCCAGTACACCATCCCGTATCACCGTAGACTCTAACGCCCAGTGCACCATCCCGTATCACCGTAGACTCTAATGTCCAGTACATCATCCCGTATCACCATGCAGTCGATAAGCTTGTCTTCTTTCCCTTATTTCTTGATACCGGTAGTATTGGGGGAAAAAAATTATCAATTTTAGTTTAGTTCTCAAGCTGAAGAATTGTCTCCAAGCCTCTCCACCTCTCCCTTCTTTAAGGCAAAACAGACAAATTACTGGAGGAACTCAAAATGATGAGGGGTCTCAGCCTAAAACGTTGATTGTTTATTCATTTCCATAGTTGCTGCCTGTCTTGCCAAGTTCCTCCAGCATTTTATGTGTTTTGCCTTGGATTTTCAGCACCTGCAGATCTTCTCGTGTTTGTGTCTCCCTTCTTTAAGATGTTCTTAAGCTAACTGCTTTAACAATGCTTTCGTCATCTGCTTTTGTGTCAAAATTAGGTTAATGATGCTTTTGTGCATCTTGAGTCAGTTTTCTAAAAGTGTGATATAAAGACAAGATGGAGTTGGAGCCTGACATTGTAAGCCAACACTGTTGAGTTATTCTGTTGGCTGTGCATCTGTGCACAATTTTGGCAACTGGGAATTGACATGGTTGGAAAGCCTATACCCTGTATAGTGTGCATCAGTGGTTTAAAAGCATACTTTCAAGAGATAAGGATTTATATTTGCAAAATTAACTCTGTTGTATTTAGAATCATAGACTCATACAATATGGAAACAGACCCTTTTGCTGAGTTGGCCCTTGACAAGCACTTGCCCATCAAAGCTAGGCCCATTTGATAGCACTTAGCCTCTGACCTTCAAAGCCATTTACCTTTTAAGGATTGTTATTATACCTGTCTCCGTGACTCCCTCTGACAGCTCGTTCCATGTAGATACCACCATTTCTGTAAAAGGAAAGTTTGCCCCTCAAGTTCCTGTTGATTTATTTTATGAGTTTCAGATTTATCTCATTTCACTTGGAATGAACCAAATAGCAGTTAGTGTGTCACTATTACAGCTCACAGCGTCGGAGTATAGAATTCAGTTCCAGTGTCCTCCGTAAGAAAGTTGTAGGTTCTTCCCGTGAGCACGTGGGTTTCCTCCAGGTGCTCTGGTTTCTTCCCACAGTCCAAAGATGTACTGGTTGGTATGTTAATTAGTCCTTGTAAATTGTCCTGTGATCAGCCTAGAGTTAAATCAGGGGTTGCTGGGCAGCGTGGCTTGGTGGGCCAGAACAACCTGTATCTCTAACTAAAAAATAGTTTTGATTCTGGTTTTGGTTTCTAGGAGAGACTCAATCAGTTCCACGTCTTCAACGGAAGGTACTCCCTCATCCAGGAAGAGTTCCACTGACAGAAAGCAGGACCCATACAGGTGGGATGACCTTTGTTAACCATTTCTTGTGCTGCAGATAATTTGGCTGCCCTGTCACTAGTTCAAATGAAAAATGAATCACACATTTAGTAGTCAGACCCTTAATAGCGTTGATGTTCAGAGACATCTTGGGGCCCAAGTTCATAACTCCCTGAAAGTGACTGCACTAGTTGTTCATGTGGTAAAGAAAGCCTATAGTATGCTGGCCTCTATTAGATGAGGTGTTGAATTCAAAAGTCAGGAAAATATATTGAAGCTTTATAAAACTCTAGTTAGGCTGCATCTGGAGTTACTGTATTCAGTTCTGGCCACCCCATTATAGCAAAGATGGGGAGGCTTTGGAGGGGGTGCAGAAGAGGTTTCTCAGGATGCTGTCTGTTTAGGGAATGCATTATAAGAAGTTGGACAAACTTGGGTTGTTTTCTCTGCAGCGATGGAGGCTAACAGAAGTTTATAAGGTTCTAAATGGCATAGAATAGTTAGATGCATCTTATTCCCGGGGTTGAAATATCATTTACGAGGGAACATGCATTTAAAGTGGAGAGAAAATAAATTCAAAAGAAGTATGGAGTGTGTTTTTTTGTACAGAGAGTGGTGGATGGCTGGAATGTGTTGTCAGGTTAGTGGTAGAAGCAGATAATGATAGAGGTGTTTATGAGACTGTTAGATAAGCTTATGAATGTGCAGAGAATGGAATTACGGAGACATTGGGTAGACAGATGGGATCAATTTCGTTGGGTGTTTAGTTACTAGTTTAGTTAGTTTGGAGCAACTTTGTGGGCAAAAGGGCATGTTTCTGTGCTGTGTTCAAGCTGTTTATTTGCTGAGTGTTATTTTTCCCTCCAGTTATACTGTTGATCATTTGCAACAATCCTCCATTTACCATCTAAGCCCTACCTATTGCAAGTACATCAGAAATGATTAATCACTGGTTCCTAACGTCATGTCTCTGCTGATTTCCCGCAGGGCTCAGTTCCAACTGCTTAACGGTATCTTGGAGCAGTACATGAAAGAGTGAGCTCCTTGTCAGTGACGTATCTGTCAGATGGGTAGTAAACTTATTTATGTTTACACATCTTAAAGATGGGCTTTATTTGTACATCAAAACATAAAGTGAAAAGTGTTGTTTGCATCAAATCAAATCAGCGTGGATTGTGCTGGGCAGTCTGCAAGGGACACCATGCTTGTGGTGCCAACATTGTATGCCCACAACTTACTAATCCTAACCCTATGCCTAACCATACATATTTGGAATGTGGGAGGAAACAAGAGCGTAAGACAACCAGAGGGGGAACATACAGACTCTGTATAGACAGTGCTGGGAATTGAGCTCTGACTGGGATCACAAACACTGTAAAGCAGTTGGCAATTGCACTAACTGTTACACCACTGTATCACTCACAGGTGTCACGTTGCAGATTCTGTTACAGGGTGATTCAGCGCATCACCGCGCCCTGTCCATGTTGACCATTAAGTATTGATCTATACAGCCTCCATTTGTGACTTCAATGTGATCTGATGCTTCCTTCTGCAGGAGAGATTCCTCAAGTTCTATGTCACCAGTAGCCCTCTCACCAGCGTCAAGAAAGACCTCCACAGATAAGGAGGAGAGGTATGATGCTGTTCATGAAAGTGGCAGAGTGTTGTTGGTAAAAGTATTTGACAGTGTACTTTTAAATGCAAAAATGGCATGATTTTGCTAACGTTGTTAAAATACATTTGCAGCTCGATATCTGATTGACCCCTGTAGTGATGACAATACTGTGTGTTTTTTATTTTTTCCCCAAAGTTTGGCGACACAGTAACACGGTGGTTAGTCCAATGTTTTACAGCACCAGTGTCCTGGGTTCATTTCCCATTGCTGTCTGTAAGGAGTTTGTACGTTCTCCCTGTGACCATGTGGGTTTCCTCTGGGTACTCTGGTTTCCTCCCACAGTCCAAAGACGTATGGGTTAGTGGGTTAATTAGTCACATGGGTGTAATTGGGCAGTGGCCAGAAGGCCCTGTTACTGTGCTGTATCTCTAAATAAGTGAACAAAATGAATAATTTGTTAACTCATTTTTCAAACTAATCGTCTTTCATTAGTTGCAGGATTTAAAAACAAAAACTTTACAAACCTTTTGGCCGTTTAAAAAACATTCTTATGATGTTGCTGGGTTTGCCTTTCGACTCAGAGTTGTGGAGGAGTACACCACAGACAAAACCTTTGGTCCATCCCCTCTGTCTTTCTTTCACATTATTTCCCTTCACATACCCACTTGACAGTGAAGGATTTTGGGGTTCATTTTGATTTCCCTGCCTGCTACAGGTTGAAATGTCAGTGCTTCCTCCTCTGAAATGTGCTACCTGTTTTAACAGTGGTGGTGTCAGTAAAGGAAAGATGGAATCGCCTTCTTCCCCCATCAGCCCTACCTTCTCCTCAGCAACTATTCTCCCTCCTTTCCTGTCGACTGGCGAGACCATCCGTGACAAATGCATAGAGATGCTGATAGCAGCTCTGAAGACTGACGGTAAGCTGTGTTTCCATGTCGTATGGTGATCCGGTTTGTTGGCTGGCTTTGTTGTGAATTGAGGAGCAGCTATAGGTGACCGTGTGTTGGGAGTTGGGACCGAAAATGGAAAAGAGCATTTTACTCAAGATTGAAAACTGAACCAGGAAAATTGTGCTTACAATCAACAAATGAACTGCTGGAGGAACTCAGCAGGTCAAGCAGTTTCTGTGGGAGGAAAGGAATTCAAAATGTCAAAGATCAAAGTAAATTTATTATCAAAGTACATATATGTCACCATATACAACACTGAGATTTATTTTCTTATGGGCATTTACATATATCCTAGAAACACAATATAATCAATGAAAGATCACACACATTAGGATGGACAAACAATCAAGGTGCAAAAGACAACAAACTGTGGAAATACAAAAAGAAAAAAAATGAATAGTAAATATCAAGAACATGAAGTGACGAGTCCTTGAAATTGAGTCCATTGGTTGTGGGAACAGTTCAGTGATGGGGTGAGTGAAGTCGAGTGAAGTTATCCCCTCTAGTTCAAGAGCCTGATGGTTAACTGTTCCTGAAGCTGGTGGTGTGGGTCCTGAGGCTCCTGTACCTTCTTCCTGATGGCAGCAACTAGAAGAGAGTATGGTTTGAATGGTGGGAGTCCCTGATGATGGATGCTGCTTTCCTGTGATAACGCTCTGTGTAGAGGTGCTCAGTGGCGGGGAGGTCTTTACCCGTGGTGGACTGGGCTATAGGTTTTTTCATTAAAGGGCATTGGTGTTTCCATACCGGGCTGTGATGCTACCAGTCAATATACTCTCCACCGCACATCTACAGACGTTTTGTTAAAGTTTTCATTGTTGTCATTTTGGGGAAAGCCTTAGATCAGAACTCGACCCACTGAGTTACTCCAGCAGATTGTTTGTTGTTCAGTTTTCCAGTATGATAACAAAATGTTCAACAAAGAGTTATAATCAGATAGTTTTGTTTAATGAATAAAACAACGAACTTGTGTTTATAAAGTGTCGTTCACAACCTTGGGACATCCCAAAGCACCTGATAGCCAATGAAATAGTTTTGAAGTGTGGCTACTATATGTAGGAAATGTATCAGAATCAGATTTAGTACCAGTGACATATATCGTGAAATTTGTTGTTATGCAGCAGCAATACATCACAATCCATAATAAAAACTGTAAGTTACAGTACATGTGTATGTGTATGTGTGTGTGTGTGTGTGTGTGTGTGTGTATATAAAATGATTAAATAAAATAAGTGCAAAAAAGTAGTGAGGTGGTGTTCATGGTTTAATGTCTATTCAGAAATGTGATGGCAGATGGGAAGAAGCTGTTCCTGAAACATTAAGTGTGTGCCTTCGTGCTCTTGTACCTCCTTCCTGATGGTAGCAATGAGAAGAGCGCATGTCCTAGATAATGGGCAAAGCCTAAGACCATTAGACATATGAGCAGAACTAGGCCATTCGGCCCATCAAGTCTGCTCGCCATTTCATCATGACTGATCCGTTTCCCTCTCAACCCCATTCTACCGCCATCTGCTCACAACCTTTCACGCCCTGACCAATCAAGAACTTACCAAACTCTGCCTTAGATACACCCAATGATTTTGCCTCCACAGCCACCTATGGTAATGAATTCCATAGACTCACCACCCTCTGGCTAAAGAAATTGCTCCTTATCTCCATTCTTCATGGAGCGATGCATAAAAAAGTTGGCATGCATCATTAAAGACACCAATCATCCAAGTCATGCCTTGTTCTCATTCCTACCAGACACCCCCACCATAGGGAATGTCCTCTCCACATTCACTCTATTAAGGCCTTTCAATGTTTGATAGGTGCATTGAGATCCCTGTAAGTCCATATAGCAAGATCTCTAGCTGATACTTGTCTCACTCTTAGCAGATTGCTTTTAACATCAGAGAAATGAGGATGGGTGCACAGGGAATTTGATTAAACTAGACTGAAGTTTATATTTTCCAGTACTAGTGGGGGAACAAACCTCTGTCATCAGCAGAAAACCAGTGTGTTAATCCATGTTGTAATGATGCAATATATTGAAGATATCAGATTTTTTTCCCCTCTGATTTTGTTTGGTCAAGCCGGAATCAAATAAACTTTTGCTGATTCAGAATGGAAGTCAGAATCGGAATCGGGTTTAACATCATTGACCTATGTAGTGAAATTTGTTGTTATGCAGCAGCAGAAAATTGTAATACATGATAATAAAAACATTATTATTGTAAATTACAGTAAGAAGTATATACAGATTTGAAAATTAAATTGATTGCAGCAAAAAGAGAAATAAGTAAGTAGTGAGGTGGTGTCCCATGGGTTCAATGTCCATTCGGAGTTCGGATGGCGGAGGGGAAGAAGCTGTTCCTGAATCACTGAGTGTGTGCCTTCAGGCTCCTGTACCTCCTTCCTGATGGTAGCAGTGAGAAGAGGACATGTCCTGGGTGATGGGGGTCTTTAATGATGCCTTTTTGAGGCATCGCTCCATGAAGATGTCCCAGATGCTGGGGAGGCCGGTGCCCCCGATGGGACGGGCTGAGTTTACAACTTTCTGCAGCTTATTTCGATCCTGTGCAGTGGCCCCCACATACCAGCTGGTGATGCAATAACGGCCAGTGTCTGTGAGTCCATGAGTACGCTGGAGGCCCAGAGGCAGCCCGTGCTGGGGTTAGAGGGCTGTCTCTATGGGTGGGAGGGAGAAAAGGGGCTTGTTTTCCCTTTGTTGTTAGTTGTTTTGTGAACATTGTGGGCATGTTCTGTTGGTGCCAGAATATGTGGCAACACTTGCAGGCTGCCCCCAGAACATCCGCAGGTTGTGTTGGTTGCTAATGCAAATGAAGCATTTCACTGTATAGTTTGATATAGATGTGATATGTAAATAAATTTAAATCTGAATTCTGGTCTGTTGTAAAATATTCCGATGTCCCTAGGTCAATAATGGGTGTGGTAATTGGTGGACTTAGCAGTTGAAAAGTAGGTGTTGTTGAGCAATTCAGCATTCCCAGTACCGTCCTTACAGTGGGAACATAAGGGTTGTACAGTCACAGGGATATTTCAGCTTCTAATTGAGGAACAATCTTTACTTTCTGAAGTTATTAGGTGTTATAGGTGTGTTATGCATACCACTGTGCTTTGCACTCTGGTCCGGAGTAATGTTGTCTCATTCGACGGTTTACCTGTATATAATTAAATGACAGTAAACTTGACTTGAATTTATTGCCTTCTTTTTCCATAGATGATTACAAGGACTATGGTGCCAACTGTGACAAAATGGGTGCAGAAATTGAAGATTATATCCTTTTTTGGTATTAATCAGCAATTATACCATTTCTGAAAGAAATCAAAACATTTTCTTGTGTTATGCTTTTCACACCATATGGATGCCTTGACATGCCTCATGATCAGTGAAAATGTAGTTACAGCTGTAGCCATAAGACTGTAGGAAAGGAGGAGAAAGCTTTAAGTACCCCCAGTGATCAAATCCCAACCACACTTTGGGGCAGAGAATTCCATAATTCACTACCTCTGTGGGATATTCCAACTCCCGTCGGTATGACCAGTGACCACACCCTCATTTTGTAACTGTGTCCCCTGATTTATAATCCTTCCTCTGAATCAGGGGGTTCCCAACCCTTTTTGTGCCATGGACCCCTGTCATTAACCGAGGGGTCCATAGACCCCTGGCTGGGAAGCCCTGCTCTGGGGGAAATATCTTGACATCTACCCTGTCACACTCCCTGTTGTTTATTTATTTAGAGATAGCGTGTGGATCAGGCCGTTCTGCACCTTCAACCCAGACCACCCAGCAACCCCCAACAACCCGTGTATTTAACTCTAATCTATTCACGGGACAGTTTACAATGACCAGTTCACCTACCCGGTACGTCTTTGGACTGGGGGAGGAAACCAGATAACCTGGAGAAAACTCATGTATTTCACAGGGAGGATATGCAGAGGTTTCTTTTAGAGGACACCGGGATTGACCTCTGAACTCCCAAC
Source organism: Mobula hypostoma (assembly GCF_963921235.1). Lineage (NCBI taxonomy): Eukaryota > Metazoa > Chordata > Chondrichthyes > Myliobatiformes > Myliobatidae > Mobula > Mobula hypostoma. Next base: position 38,117,986 of record NC_086122.1, read on the forward strand.
GCTCCGAGCTGTAATGGTGTCGCACTAACAGCTACATTACCATGGTGCCACAAATATCCAGGTGATGTGTTTGTGTACAACAATGCTCCTAAGAGCAGTATTGACCAGATAACCCAACACATTCCACTATCTTCCATGCTGGTCAGGGTAACAATGCATTGACAGTGAATCTGCACTACACCCAGAAAACCCTGAATATCCACAATGCATCATCCATCAATCTCATCTCTGCCTTTGGTTTTTAAGAACCATATTAAGGATGTCATGTAATTAAAGTTATATTTTATATTTTATAAAAAGGCTGAAGAAATTTAGGCAATGATTTCAAGAAAGCAGTGACGTGTGTGTGTGTGTGTGTGTGTGTGTGTGTGTGTGTGTGTGTATGTGTAAGAGAGAGAGAGAGAGAGATCATTATTAGCGATCCCTCCACACTGGATGTGACTTCCTTGCTGATTTTGTACAGATGATGGTACATCTCAAGCTGCCATGGATAGTAATGTTTGTGCCTGTAATTTGAAGGGCTGTTCCTCGTGTATCATTCCCTAACCACAATTTCCACCGCCCACCCACCATCTTCCCCTCATTCTTCATCAGAATGCTGAAGCTTTATAGCACTGGTCAATGCCCTGTGAACTCAATTCAACTTCCTTCAGTTCCTCCTTGTAAACCCTTTCATCCACAAAGTTCATCTCTGGTTTGAATAAGGACGTGATAACGTTAAAGATGAGCTTCTTGGTTACCATTCAAGAGATTGATGTGTGGCTTGTTAAAATAAACTCCCCATCGTGGTTAATGACTGCTGCAGATAATAAGTCCCAAGGAATTATAGGTCTCTCAAATGATTTAAATCACCTTTGAGCTGGAACAGATCCAGCAAGTTGCCAGAGCTGCAGATCAGCTATCTCTTTATAAAGTGATTTTTCACTTTCCTCTTGCCTCTAATTCCACTCTATGTTGCTTAACCATTTCACATATCTATCAGGAGTTTCAGAAAACTGACATGAAGTACAAAAACCGGGTCCGAAGCAGAATAAGTAACCTGAAAGACCCAAAGAACCCTAACTTGAGAAAGAACGTACTCTCTGGTGCGATAGACCTCCTGCACCTGGCAAGGATGACTGCAGAGGTGAGATTGCAGCAAGATTTGTGTTAACATTTGAGATGCAACATATAGGCTTTTTCTAATCAAAAATACATTAAAGTTTCGTGACTGATTTGCTTCTATTTAATTGCATAATATTGATTACTACTGAAGGCTGATTGACCCAGAAGAGATAGTGGTGAGCTGTCTTTGTGGACCACAGTAGTCTATCTTGAGAGTTGCATTTAATTTTGCAAGAATGTCATGAAGAATATGTTTGCACGCTTGGTGATAAGGTGGCACCTTTATCCTCTTATCTTTTATTGGCATACTGTGCTCTTTTTAATTTTTATTTATTTAGAGATTGAGCACAGATCATGTCCTTCCAGCCCAACGAGCCACACCACGTTGACGCCCTACCCACAACTATTCATAACAAAGCTTTTCCATGGCAATTCATAGTCCGAGATACAGCAGACTGCTTTTGTTTGGCCATAATTGGAATCAAAATCAGGTTTAATATCAGTGGCATATGTCATGACATTTGTCGTTCTGTGGCAGCAGTACCTTGTCATACAAATAATAAAAGCTATTAAATTACAATAGGTATATATATATATATATATATATATATATACACATACACACACACACACACACATACATATATATATATCCATGCAGTATACATAAACTTAAATTGAATAATTAGTGCAAAACAGAGGGAAAAGTACTGAGGTAGTGTTCATGGGTTCATTGTCCATTCAGAAATCTGATGGTGGTGGGGAAAAAGCTGTGACTGTGTCTTCAGGCTCCTGTACCTCCTCTCTGAGGGTGGCAATGAGAAGAGAGCATGTCCTGGGTGATGGGGCTCCTTAATAATGGATACTGCCTTTTTGAGCCATCGCCTTTGAGGCACATCACTCAGGCTCCAGAACGTTGATCTTGCGATCTCAGTTCTTCGTCTAATTTCTGTATCACATTTCCCATCCTCTGTCACCATCTGTCCCAAGTACACAAACCTCTTGACTTGCTCTATCAAAATTAACAGCGTAGGCATAGAGCAAGTCAAGAAGTTTGTGTACTTGTGGTAGATGGTCACAGAGGATGGGAAATGTGATACAGAAATTAGACGAAGAATTGAGATTGCAAGATCAACGTTCTGGAGACTGAGTGACGTGCTGTGGGACAAGAGGTTGGACTTTGGGCTGCGTTGTAGAATTTGGAAATGCTACGTCTGGAGCAGTCTGTTGTATGGAATTGAATCTTGGACCTTATGCAAGGAAGTGCAACGACGACTGGAGGCATTTGAAATGTGTTTAAGGAGAATGCAGAAAATTAGACGGGTGATGAAGGTCAGTAATATGGAAGTGTTGAAGAGAGTGAGGAGAGAAAAGGAGTTGCTGAAGAATGTGCAGAAAAGGAAGCTGGAATATGCCGGGCACTTGTTAAGAGGTGGTGGACTGCAGACATTGTTATTGGAAGGGACGATAGAAGGAAAGAGGGAAAGAGGAAGGCAGTGAACCACTTGGTACGATAACGTGAGGCAATGGACTGGGTTGAGTTATGCTGAGGCCAGAAAAAGAGCGCATGATCGAAGAAGATGGAGGTGCATAGCCTCCAAACCTGGATTTGGGACAGCACCCACTGACTGACTGACTGACTCACTCCTGAAGGTGTCCTGGATGAAGGAGAGGCTAGTGGCCATGATGGAGCTGGCTGAGTTTACAACTTTCTGCAGCTCATTCCGATCCTGTGCAGTAGCCCTCCCCGCACTGCCCCAGCTCCATACCAGATGGTGATGCATCTAGATAGAATGCTCTCCATGGTACATCTGTAAAATCTGTGACATATACCATCTTGTAGGACAGTTATACATTACCCCTATTGTTCTGGGGTTGTATTCACATAAAGACCAGACATGGTAAAGAGTGACATCAGCAAACCAGAGGATTTCTGCAAGAACCTGACTCATTTATAACAATATTGTTGATATCAGGTCTTTAAACTTCCCAGCTGCGGTGATAGGATTTGAACCCTCGTGTCCGAATCATTAGTCTCGTTCTTTGGGTTTCCACACCAGCAACATCTTTACTAGCTTTGCACCATTTAGCCCTGTCAGTTCATTTATCCGTGGACATCATTGTCATAATTCCAGTGATGGTCTGTTATGGTGAACTACATGGGAGATGATCATTCAGAGGAATGAGTGCGTGAAGATTTGTGCTATGTTATGAGCATCTTCTTCAAGGAGTGATGCCTGAAAAAGGCGGTGTCCATTATTGAGGACCCTCATCACCCAGGACATGCCTTGAACTCATTGCCACCATCAGGGAGGAGGTACAGGAGCCTGGGACACACACTCAGTGATTCGGGAACAGCTTCTTCCCCTCTGCCATCTGATCTCTGAGTGGACCGGGAACCCATGAACACTATCTCACTACTTTTTTCTTTCTATTTTTGCACTACTTACCTAATTTAACTACTAAATGCATATACTTACTGTAATTCACATTTTTTTCTATTATGTATTGCAATGTACTGCCCTGCAAAGACGACAGATTTCATGACATATGCCAGTGATATTAAACCTGATTCTGATTCTGGAGACAGAAGAATTAGAGCTGTTGTGTCCTGTTTTATTGAGAGAAGATGTAAATCCCACAACAGAGGTATGCAGAAGAACTAATTCTATGTCTAACATTATTATTTTTGGAGCATTTTAGAAGAGCTTAAGCCAAGCTCTCATAGGAGAAATCTCTATTCTAGGTGGGGCAAGTTACAGTTCCCTGGGGTGGCACAATAACGTAGCAGTTAGAGCAACAACTCAACAGTGCCAACAGTCATTAATCAGAGTTCGAGTCCAGCCACTGTCAGTAAGGAGGTTATACATTCTTCCTGTGACCACGTGGGTTTCCTCTGGGTACTCTGGTTTCTATGCAGATCTCTATGGACGGTTTAGGTTAGTAAGCTGTGGCCATGCTTTGTTGGTGCTGGAAGCATGGTAACACTTGCAGGCTGCCCCCAGCACAATCTTCACTGATTGCATTTGACACAAACGATGCATGTCACTGTATGTTTCGATGTTTTGATGTACATGTGACAAATGAAGCTGATCTTTATAATAGGGCACTCCTGAGCTAATCTTATGTCGCTGACATTAAGGCGGGCAAGAACACTGGCAGAAAAGTCAATTACTCACCTGTCAATCCCCAGTCTCCAAGCCATCTCCGCCCCAATCTGTCATCTTCCCAATGTTATACAGTCCCCTGATAACTCTAATCCTAACCAACCCAGCAGCCACCTCTGTTGCTTTTATTCCTGCATGTAAAACAAACTCCAGTTATTAGTTAGATTTGCTGATGTTGGATAATGTGGTTGGTCTCATTTGGTAGAGAATGGTAGAAAAGAAAGTCTTTGATCAGTAGTGTTTGACAAAAACCATTGATTTCAAAGGAGCATCTCATAGATAATCAGACGTGTCTGTAACCAGATCTTTTTGTAGAATCATACGGATTAGAAACACCAAGCTCATGTCAGCCATCAGTCACAGTAATCCCTATGCAGTTATACAAACAGCAAGAATACAGATTTATACATCACATTTAAAGTTCTATTTATGCCACTGGAAAATGAAACGAGGCCGGCTATGAAATGTACAGATGGACCCAATGAGCTCATTGGCTTTTGGTACTTCAACACTTTAGGTCTTAATCTTTTCTTGCTTTCAGACTCTCGCTGCGTCTGTATCTATCCTACCTGTACATTGTTCTGTAGTCTTTCAATTAAAGCACCTCATGTATCTAATCTAATCTAATCTGCACTTTCCTTATCCCACCATTGACAACTATACCTTCAAATCTGGTTTTCCTTCCATACTGTAGGTCTGTGTCTCTGTGTAGTGTTCCTTCTCTTTAGATGCACAAAGAAAACCTACCTTTTTCACTATTGATTTGGTCAGCCAACCCAGCATCTCTTGTAGCTCAGAGTCTTATTATTACCTAGTGAACTGTCCAAGGGGTATTTTGTAAATGCAACAGTTGGGCTGGGTTACGAGTAACAGCCTGCACGCTTGGGCAAAGTGTACCAAGGACAGCATAAAGCAGATTATGGCCAATTCTCCGTGTGGACCTTTTCTTTTGAAGGTCTGAGGCACACTGCAGAGAGTAGACAAAGAAACTCATTAGTCAAAGATGCAGAGTTCAGTTCTGAAACATTGACACTTCCTCTCACACATGGGTGCTTCTCGATCCATTGCGTTCCACCAGCATTTTGTTTGTTGCTCCAGAACCCAGCAAGCCTAGTGTCTTGTTTCACAAGTTTATGAGCATGTGCTAGATTTCAGATCGAATGGCATCATGATGCACTTTTTCATTGCAAGTGGATAACTTTGCTTTGTCACAGAAGTTTTCCTGAGAACAGTTGGAGTTTAATTCAACCTTCCAATTATATTGTTGACTTTGACTGAGCCCATGTTTTCAAATAAATGTGCTGATTTTGTTCAGAACAAAGCTGATGTGAAGCCCTCAACCAATGTAACTTTCTCCAATATGGGAAATTTATTGAGCTGTAATATTCTAGTAGGTAGACTGCCATTCCTATTAACACATATCTCTGCAGGAGATGGCCAGCGATGAGTTGAAGGAGCTACGGAATGTGATAACTATGGAAGCTATTAGGGAGCATCAGATGGCCAAAACAGGCGGTACTGTTTCTAGTCTCTTCCAATGTGGTAGATGCAAGAAGAAAAACTGTACCTACAATCAGGTATGCAGCCATTTTTGCATTAAAATCAGTATGCAGGGCCTCATTGTACTATGTATAAGGGAAGGTTTGAGTTAAATTGGAAGTATTTTCAACTACATTCACCCAGAAGCTCAAATGGGTAATCAGTCTCAACCTCCTGCTTGGGTCCCATGCAATCACAGAAGTTGCCGTTCAGCCATTTTGATTCATGGCACATGGCACAAGAAGCAGTCGAGTGCTCTGGATTTGGAGAAGATAATTGGCTTTAGCAACGTATTAGATTGAAAGTCAAAGTAAAATTATTATCAAAGTATGTATACACACCACATACTACCTTGAGATACAATTTCTTGCAGGTATTTACAGGAAAATAGAAAAATACAATAGAAGAATATCAGCTAGAGTGCCCAAGACTTGTGTTCACTTCACAGATGAACCAAAAGGTTCCAGAGTAGCTATTACATCAACATCTAATGAGTGAAAGGCAAAACTGTTCAGATAGACTCATTCCACAAATAAGCAATTCAATCAGTTTCCTCCCCATCAATCTACTCTCAATTGTCAGCACAGTGAAGGAAGATATAATTGAGAATGCAGTCAAATAACACATGAAGTAATAAGCTACTTGCTGATGTTCAACCTCAGTGGTTCAATTTAATATCAGAGAATGTATACAGTATACAACCTGAAATTCTTACTCTTCACAGACATCCATGAAACCGATGGAAAAAAACCCAAAGAATGAATGACATAGAAACATTAAAACCCCAAATCCTACCTCCTGTCATGCAAAGTAGCAGCAAAGCGTCAACCCTCCCTCTCCTCTGTTCCAGCAGAAAATGTCAGTAACCCCCCCCCCCCCCACCATCCACCATACAAGCAATAGCAAAGCCCTCAAAGAGACCATGATCTGGAATCCAGGAAAAACCCCACACGCAAAGACCATCAAATATCCAATGTGTGATAATAAAACAAGCTTATGTACAGGGACAGTCAGATACAGGCTGATAAGTATAGAATCTGCATTCCAGAAGTGCTTGGCCTCGAAGTGAAATGTAGATGGCCTTTAATTATTTCCCTTCCCAGTTATCCCATAAATTATTATTATTAATAAACAGAGAGCATTTCTGTTGTTCATGCTTCCCCTGAATCTCTGACGAAGTACGCTGAATACTTATGAAATACTTTTGGGTGTATCTTATGGATTTTGGACTGCTGATCATGAAAATCACCATGGAATTTCTCTATTACACACTATTTAAAAAAAGAATTGCCTAAGTGATTTTGATTCATAACTCAACTCAATTAAAGTGTTGCCCATAATGTAAGCTGAGGCCATGAAGTGCAACATGTCACTAAAGATTCATTTTCTGCATTCCCATTTCGACTTCCTCCCTGCAAATGTTGGCACTGTCAAGGTTAAAGGTTTCACCAGGACATTGCGGTCATGGAGAAACAGTATCGGGACAACTAGAATCCATCAGTGCTGGCTGACTGGCTGATTATTGTTGAACACTTAAATGAGAAGCCTCAGACACTGAGTGGAAGTGAACATCATAAACAAAACATTTTTAGCTTAGTTGAACTATTGCAAAGCATCAACACTGTTATGCAACTAAATGCATTATAGTCAATAAAAATGAATTTCTTGTTTCTCCAAATTCCTACAGGATGGCAAGTAGTCTGAAATTGTATTTGGGTTCAGCTTCAAGTCGTCTATCATAACCACAAAAAAATTCTGAGGAAGCGACACCTTCAAAAAAATGTGTAGTCCAGTGTAGTTTGAGATTGCAATGCGGTTATGCATGGGCTAATTTAATGAAAATTTTCATTTCAATTCTCTATAGGTTCAAACCCGAAGTGCCGATGAACCGATGACAACATTCGTTCTGTGTAATGAATGTGGAAACCGCTGGAAGGTTTGTTTTAGAATCATTTGGTTCCATTCACTCCTTGTTTATTTTATCTATTCACACATTCATTTAATCTTTCCATTTGTACTTCTGCTTGTTTCTGTTCCTTTCACACATTTTCTTTATTTCATTTTAAAATTTCTGACCCAATCCTCCTCGTGTTCTCTCTGAGCTTATCCTTCATGGATGGTGATTGTTTCGAGAGTGAGTGTTGCGACCTCATGCAACTACAGGCCCATGCTCTACCCGGTGTCCCTAGATAAACACCAGATTGTGATCGTGACTGACAATTCTGAGCTTCACCTCTTCCCACCACCCCTGGATTTCTCAACTGTCTTTACTTTCTCTTTTGAAATGTTTCCTCACGGCGTGGAAGGAGTTCATTCAGCCATCAACTCAAGGGTGGCTCTCACCAGCTCCACCAATCCCATTCTGTCTCTTATTTTGCTGTAGCTTTTTTTTTACATATAAGACCCTAGATAGGGTGCAGAAGTAGGCCTCTTGATCATGGTTGATTTTTATTCCCTCTCAACCCCATTCTCCTGCTTGCTCCCCATAACCTTTGATTTCCTTACTAATCAAGGATTTATCCACCTCCTCTTTAAATATACCCAGTGACTTGGCTTCCACCACCCTCTGTGGCAATGAATTCCACAGATTCCCTACCCTCTAGCTGGCACAATTCTTTCTCTTCTCTGTTCTAAAGAGACATCTTTCTGTACTGAGGCTCTGCACTCTGGTCCCAGACTTCCTCACTACAAGAAGCATCCTCTCCACGTTCACTCTGTTGGTTTCAATGAGACCCCCCCCCACCCCCGGTCTTCTGCTCATGAATTATTGCTGTATAACTGAGAGGTTCCCAACGTGGGGTCCACAGAATGCTTAGTTAATAATACAGATCCATGGCATAAGAAATGTTTGAAACCCCAGCTCTATAATAAAGTTTCAGAAAGTGTTGGCGCGTGGCCAAGTGGTTAACGTGTTTGTCTAGTGATTTGAAGGTCGCTAGTTTGAGCCTTGGCTGAGGCAACGTGTTGTGTCCTTGAGCAAGGCACTTAATCACACATTGCTCTGCGACGACACCGGTGCCAAGCTGTATGGGTCCTAATACCCTTCCCTTGGACAACATTGGTGGCATGGAGAGGGGAGACTTGCAGCATGGGCAACTGCTGGTCTTCCATACAACCTTGCCCAAACCTGCGCCCTAGAAACCTTCCAAGGCGCAAATCCATGGTCTCATGAGACTAACGGATGCCTATAAACTCCTAAAGTATTTCTACTTTTAATTTCAGTTCTGCTGATTGACTGGACATTATTGAAACATTCTTCACCACAATTTAAACTTCATCTTTTTCGGAGGAGAAGAAAATATATTCAAGCCAAGTCAGAAATTCTTATGGTGCTTAATGTTTTCAAGTGATGCAGGAGCAAATTTGGCTCTTAATCAAAAATGTACTGAGAACTGAACAAAGTCTGCAGCTTCAGCATACTGCATGCTTTCTGCTGTGTAATGAGGTATAGATCTGAGGAAAAGAAATTGAAATTAGAGGGAATACTCAACAGATCAGGCAGCATTTGTGGAAAGAGAAGCAATTGTCTCTTCAGACAGGAAACATTAGCATTATACTTCAGGCCTGAAATATTCACTACAGTGCTGACTGAACAGTTTTTTTTTCATTTTGAGCATTTTTGCCTTTGTTTCAAATCTCCAGCAAATGCAGATTTTATTATCAATTTGGATTTCACAACCGTCTGAACATTAAATTATTTGCAAAATTGTACAGAGACAAATTTTGTGGCATTTTCAACATTAAAAAGCATTGTATGGTTTTGCTTATATTGCACGAATATTAAGCTGGTCTTTGAAGATCAATTTTATTAGGGGGTCCCAAAGTTTTAAATGAGAAACATCTTATTTTTCACAGGCATTTTATGTTTGCAGAATGCAAAATATATGAGATTCAATTGAAATGCATTTGTTTTAAAAAATCCAAGTCTCTTTGGAATAACTAATAATAAGGAATCAATTACATCCTCACAGGGGAGTACTGCATGAGTTATAAACCAAATCTGAAAGGACTTTTTTTTGTATATCACTGTTCATTTGTGTTCATTTTTAAAGAAGTCGCTACCTTACCTTCCAAATATACTCTCACTCTCAAACTTCTCCACCTTTGAACTGTTAGTTTCAGTTGGCCAGTTGTTTCATGAGCTGTGGACAGCCTCCATTATCTTCTTGGAGTAATTGGTCTTCAGAGGTGAAAAGAGAGCAGCAGATCTCCATTATCAGCATCCGAATCAGGTTTAATATCACTGGAATATGAAATGAAATTTGTTGTCTTTGCGACAGCAGTACAATGCAAAACATAATAATATAACAAAACTGTGAATTAGAGTAGATGTATATATATATCAAATAGTTAAATAAGTAGTGCAAAAATAAAAATTAAAGAACTAGTGAGGTATGGGTTCAGTATGCATTCAGAAATCAGATGGCAGAAGGGAAAAATCTGTTCTAGAATCGGTGAGTGTGTGCCTTCACGCTTCTGTACCTCCTTCCTGATGGTAGCAATGAGAAGAGTGTACTGGGTGATGAGGGTCCTTAATGATGGACGCCGCCTTTCTGAGGCATTGCTCCATCAGGTGTCCTGGACACTATGGAATCTAGTGCCCATGATGGATCTGACTAAGTTTACAACTTTGCAGCTTATTTCAATCCTCTGCCATAGCCACCCATTCCCCCAAATATACCAGACGGTGATGCAACCGGTTAGAATGTTCTCCTCAGTACATCTGCTGGTGTCTTTGGTGACATTACAAATCTCCGCAAACTCCTAATGCAATATAGTCACTGTTGTGGCTTCTTTGTAGTTGTGTCGATATGTTGGGTCCAGGTTAGATCCTCAGATATATTAACACCCAGGAACTTGAACTTGCTCACTCTCTCCACTTCTGATCCCTCCATGAGAACTGCTGTGCGTTCCCTCGTCTTACCCTTTCTGAAGTCCACGATCAGTTCTTTGGTCTTGCTGACGTTGAGACCTTATTATCTCCTGTCACCATTATCTTTACAGAGAGCGTCAGGTCTCCATCATCTTACAGGAGCAAAAAGTGTTCACAGGTGAATTCCAATAAAGTCATAAAGGTGTCACTCATGAGGCTAGTTCTTGTTTGACAGTCATATAATTAAAGTTAGTGGGAAGGAAGTTATATATCTGGTTGGATGGGATCCTGAAGGGTTTCATTGTATTTTCACTTCAGCCAGTGCTTGTCAGACTGATCAGATACCCTGTGGTGATTATTTTTCCCTTAGGTAATCCGACACTGAAGAGTTCTTTATTGTTCAGCTGAATGCTTTTGTTGCTTAACCACCATTCTCTCCAATCCCATGAAATTCCCTGTACTTCCATTGCTAATAAAACTCTTCAAAGAAAGTTACAAATGCACCCTCAGTTTTGTACTTCTCTGACTTTTTTTCCCCTCTCTTGCAAACATTGCTCAAAGACACTTCCTTATAGTTGTAACACATACCAAATGCTGGAGGAACTCTGCAGGTCAGGCAGCATCTACAGAAAGGGATAAAGAGTCAATGCTTTGGGCTGACACCTTTCAACAGTCCTAATTCCATTCCATAGGTGCTGCCTGACCTGCTGAGTTCCTCCAGCGTTTTTGTATGTTGTGGATTTCCAGCATCTGCAGATTCTCATGTGCTTATCCTCATGGTTGTGTTTGACTTCTCGACAATCCCTGAGATTAGGCAATTAACGGTGTAAGAAGACATTGAAATACTTTAGATATTTGATAGGAAGTTTTTGTTTTGTTGTCTGAAAACTACTTGCAGGCAATGTTGCTGAGTTGGCAAAAGACTGAATCTTTGATTTGTTTTCAAATTGTATATTTTTCCCCCTTCAGGCCAGCTTCAGATGTTTGTATTCAGAAAATTAAAGTGATTGTACATGTTTTAGAAATGTGAGTGTCAACAAATTAAATAAACCAGCTTAAATCCTTTTCATTTTCTTTTAAGGTCGTGTTTTCCTTCTGGATATTTTAACATTTGGTGCATGTTTGTCTAAATGGCTGGATAGCACAGTGGCGCAGTTACCCTAGGTCTTGTGACTTGGCTACTGTCTATATGGAGTTGGCATGTTTTCCTGATTAAACATTACTGGAATATTTCATGAAATTCATTGTTTTGCAGCAGTACATTGCAATACATAATGGGAAACTATAAGTTACAAAAAGAATAAAAAAACAAAGAAAATTAGATAAGTAGTGCAAAAAAAGAGGAAAACAATACTGAGGTACTGAGTTAGTGTTCATGAGTTCACTATCCATTCAGAAATCTGACAGCGGAGGGGAAGAAACAGTTCCTGAAACATTGAGTGTGTGTCTTAGTCTCTTGTACCTCTTCCATGATGGTAACACTGAGAAGAGGGCACGTCCTGGGTAATGGGGATCCTTAATGATCGATGCCACCTTTTTGAGGCATTGCTTTTTAAAGGTATCTTTGATGCTGGGGAGGCTAATGCCTACGATGGAGCTGGCTTAATTTGCGATTTTCTGCAGCTTATTCCGATCCATTGTGGTGGCCCCTCTATACCAGATGGTCTTACCGATGTTGAGTGCAAAGGCAAAGTGGTTGCTGTGACGCTACTCAACCAGCTGATCCATCTTGCTCCTGTACGCCTCCTCGTCACCATCTGAAACTCTGCCAGCTATAGTTGTGTCATTGGCAAAGTTATAGATGGCGTTTGTGCTGTGCCTGGCCAAACAATTGTGGGTATAGAATTGAATTGAATTGACTTTGAGCAGTGGGCTAAGCATTGCATACTTGAGGTGCACCAGTGTTAACTGACAGTGAGGAGGAGATGATATTTCCAGTTTGCACAAACTGTGAGGAAGTCAAGGATCCAGTTGCAGAGGGAGGTACAGAGTCCCAGTTTTTGGAACTGAGGGTGTGTGATGGTGTTGAATACTGAGCCATAATCAATAAACAGCAGCCTGGCGTAGGTACTGCTATTGTCCAGGTAATCCAAGGCTGAGTGGAAGGCCAGTGAGACTGCATTCAGGTTAGATCAATTATGGTGATAGGCAAATTGCAGTGGGTCCAGGTCGTTGCTTAGCACTAAGTTTATTCTAGACATGACCAACCTCTCAAAGCACTTCATGACCATAGATGTGAGTGCAATTGGGTGATAGTCATTAAGGCAGCTCACCTTGATCTTCTTAGACACTGGTATGATTTGTTGCCCTTTTGGAGATGGGAACCTCCAACTGCAGCAGTAAGAGAAGATGTTTTTGAACTTTCCTGCTAGTTGATTGGCATGCGTTTTCAGAGCCCTACCAGGTACACCTTCAGGCCTCGACACCTTGTGAGGGTTCACCCACTTGAGAGATGTTCTAACACTGACCTCGGGACAGACATCACGAGGTCACCAGATACTGCAGGAATTTGTATAGATGTAGTTTTACTCTCCCTTTCAAAACAAGCATAAAAGGCATTGAGCTTAGCTGGGAGTGAAGCATCACAGACTTTCATGGTATTAGGTTTCACTTTGTAAGAAGTAATGGCCTGCAAACCCTGCCCAAGCTGACGTGCATCTGATTCAGTCTTTAACCTCAATCAGAATTGCATTTTCATGCTTAAAATTGCCTGCCGTAGTTCTTAGCTGGACTTCTGGCATAGTTCTAGATCCGTGGTCTTAGTTTGTAGTTCTTAGCTGGACTTCTGGCATAGTTCTAGATCCGTGGTCTTGAATGCCACAGATTCAGCCCTCAGCAGACTATGCTTTTCCTGGTTCATCCACAACCTTTGGTTTGGGTATGTCCTGTACGTTCTCGAAGGCACAGACTCATCCACACAGGTCTTGATGAAGTCGGTGACAACTGTGGCTTCCTCCAGACTGAGGTTTCTTTCAGATGTTCCAGTTTCCCATATTGCAAAGGTAGTTGGGTTGGCAGGGGTTGTTGGTGTCAGTCGATTATCCCTAGTGGATAGTAGAATCTGGGATTAGTGTGAGTAGGGGGTTGGTCATTTGCATTGAGCGATGGGCTGAAGGGCCTGTTTCTGGGTTTTGTGACTCTGACATGTCCTCACACCATGGCCAAGTGTTGATATATGGCAAAGGGTGGCCATTTGACCCATCTTATGTATGTTGGTGTTTATGTTCCATGAGTTTCTTACAATTCTGTTTCATTTTACCTTCCAGAATAAACCTCCATTCTCTTCTCCCTTATCTAATTTACCATTTTAACACCTTTAAAAAGTTTGTCAACAGAATTACCCCCATCCATAATGTTGACAACTAACGTGACAGATTGCAACATCAAAACAGCGAGCTGCTGGTCTCCTGCTCCCATTTGTTGAAGGAGTGATATCGCTCACTCCCTCGCCAGTGAGAGTCAGAGAGTCTGAGTGTTGGGATGGACAGTAGTTTTCTGATGGACTCTAGATCATGATCTCTTTGGGGGCTTTGCTGTTGCTTTCATGGAGGGGGATGGGAGGTCAGTGCTTTGCTGGAGCAAGTGGAGGAGGGGGAGAGTTGTTCTTTTCGCTGCTGCTTATGTGTGAGGGGAGGAGGGGTCTTTGAGGTTCTAACATTTCTGTTATTCATTCTCTTTTTTTCCTATTTTGTGGATGTCCAGACGTTTCATCCTCAGGGTGTCTACAAGCCTTATTAGAATTCTGTACAGTTCTTTTGCGCTTAATGGAATATAAATATCAGCATGTGCTGGGTGGAAAGATAAATTCATGCAATCTATATTCCATGAGCTAATCCACTCAAAGAGTATAGATCTACCTGGCATGTCATCATTCTTGTCCCAAACATCAATCCATTCAAACCTTTGTTAAAGCCTCTAACAGAGATGAGTACTTCTTCTTTGGGCACATGTCTAAACTGTTATGATTTAAACATCTTCATAAAGGATGTGGAAATAAAGAACGGAGACATTTGAGAAGAAAATGTTTTAGATTGGAGTCCAGCCAGCTAACAACCTGGAGGCGTTTAAATGTGCAAGACTCCAGGATTGAAAGAGTACAGGGTTTGAGGAATTGTATTGCGTATATCATGTATTGTGTAAACCTATCATGATGATAAATGAGACAAGTAAGAATTTGAAAGCAACTACCACCACCCCCCACTCTCTGTTTTCTGCAGGGATCACTCCCTCCATGTTTCCCTTGTCCATCCATCCCTCCCTACTAATCATCCTCCTGGTATGTATCCCTGCAAGTGAGAGAAGTACTACACCTGTCCTTTCACCTCCTCTCTCACCTCCATTCAGGGCTCCAAACAGTCCTTCCAGCTGAGAAAACACTTCACGGGCAAATCTGCTGGGATTGCCTATTGCGTCCAGTGCTCATGATGTGGCCTTCTCTACATTGGTGAGACTCTACGTAAATTGGGAGACTGCTTTGTCAAGCACCTCCACTCCAGCTGCCAAAAGCAGAACTTCCCGGTAGCCAACCGTTTTAATTCCTATCCCCATTCCTGTTCCAACATGTCAGTCCATATCTTTCTCTCTTGTGCCATGATGAGGCCACCTTCAGGGTGGAGGAGCAACAGCTTATATTCCATCTGGGTAGCCTCCAACCTGTTGGCATGAACATTGATTTCTCTTTCCAGTAATTTTTTTTCTATTTTTTATTTTTTTCTTTACCCATTCGCCTTCCCTCTTCAAAGGTGCAATGGTTCCATTTAATATTAGATAATATATGCAATACACAACCTGAAATTCTTACTCTCCGCAGACATCCTTGAAACAGAAGAAAACCAACAAAGAATGAACGACAGAAAAAAATGTAAGAACCCCAAAGCCCCCTGTCCCCTCCCACACACAAGCAGCATAAAACCTTCTCTCTCTCCCTCCCCCCCCCCAATTAATCTAGCATAAAGCATCAGCATACTCACCACCTACCATGCAATCAACAGCAAAGCCCCCAAAAAGAGACCATGGTCTACAGTACATCAATTGTTCACTCCAATATTTTCCACATCCCACAGGAACTATCTCCCACTAACAGGGGAGAGACAGGTAGTGCTCCTTCCACAGCGAGAGAGGAGACAACAGTTGGTATTTCAATGTTATGGTCAGTTTGAAGTGTTTCTTTTAGTTTCTAGTTACCCAACTTGAGAATCTTCTTCTATTCCCTGCACAGGCCTCTTGCTTTTTCTCCTCACCAGCCTATCACCTCCCCCTGATGCCCCTCCTTCTTCCCTTTCTCCCATGGTTTACCCTCATCCCTTATCAGAGTTTAACTTCTCCAGCCCTTTACCTTTCCCACCCACTTGGCTTCACCTATCACCTTTAAGCTATCTTCCTCCCCCTCCCCCAACCTTTCTATTATGGCATGCTTGTTCTTTCTTTCCTGATGAGGGGTCTCAGCCCTTACCTCAAACAGTCTAACAAGAGGGGGTCATCACTTCCCTGGCTATAAGTTGACTCATTATAGAGCCTAATGACCGAGGGTAAGAATGACCTTATATAGCGCTCCTTGGAGCAGCTCGGTTGTCTCATTCTATTACTAGAAGTGCTCCTCTGTTCAGCCAAAATGTCACACAGAGGGTGAGAAACATTGCCTAGAATTGCCAGGATTTTCTGTAGGGTCCTTTGTTCTACCACAATCTCCAGCATGTCCAATTTGACTCCTATAACAGAGTCAACCTTTCTTGTCAGTTTATCGAGCCTGCTGACATCACCTGTGTTGATGCCATTGCCCCAGCAGACCACCGCATAGAAGATTGTACTGGTGGCTACAGACTGATGGAACATGTGAAGGAGGGGCCTGCATATTCCAATGGACCTCTGTCTCCTCAGGAAGTAAATATGACTCTGGCCTTCTTCTACACAGCCTCTGTGTTGGCGCTCCACTCAAGCCTGTCATACAGGTCCACTCCAAGGTACTTGTAGGTCCTCACCATCAATAGTAACAGGGAACTGTGCAGACATAGTCTTCCTAAAGTCCAGCACCATTTCCTTTCTCTTACTGATGTTGAGCTGCAGATGATTCAGCTTGCACCATTTGACAAAGCCTTCCCTCAAGGCCCTGTTTTCACCCTCCCATCCTCCCTTTATACACCCAACTATTGCTGAGTTATCAGAGAATTTCTGCAGATGACCTGACTCTAAAGTCCAACGTATACAGGGCAAACTGGAAGGGAGCCAATACAGTTCCCTGTGGGGGCCCCAGTGCAACTTATAGCCATGTCTGACACACAGTTCTGAAGCCGCACAAACTGTGGTCTGTCGGTCAGCTCGTCCATTATCCAGGATACAATGGAAGTGCCAACCTGCATTGAATGGCGCTTTCCCCCCAGTGACGAGGGTTGTCTGGTATTGAAGGCATTAGAAAAATCAGAAAATTTGATCCTCACAGTGCTGCTCTGCTTATCCAAATGGGAGTAGGCTCTGTTCAGCGGGTAGATGACAACATCATTGACTCCAATGTGCTCCTGATAGGCAAACTGCAGGGGATCAAGCGCTGACCTGACCAGTGTCTGAGTTTTCCCAGAGCCCTTCTCACCTGCTCAGCACACCCCTTCAGGACTCTGGGGTTCACACCATCCTGTCCCAATGCTTTGCCATGTCTGAGTTTTCCCAGAGCCCTTCCCACCTGTGCAGCACACTCCTTCAGGACGCTGGGGTTCACACCATCCAGTCCCAATGCTTTGTCCCAGAGCCCTTCTCACCTGCTCAGTGGTGAAGGTGAGTCTATGATGACTGGGGAGTTGGTAGAAGGTGGGGCCTGGGGGGAGGTTAGGATCAGGGTGATAGCAGTTGGTATGTGGAGCCGTGGGTGGAAGGTGCTGGGCAAGGAGGGGGTGTAGACAGTGGTAGCCGGTGTTATTTATCCAAATATTCAACTGGAAAGGGGACGGGGAGGAAGGGAGGTGTTGGTGTTGAGGGAGCATTGGGTGCCTTGGCATCTGGACTGGTGTGCTGAGGGGTTGTGAACAGGAGGGAAATTGTCAAACCTATTGAAGAATTGGTTTAACTCGTTAGCCCATTCAGGGCTGCATCCCAAGTCTCTACGGCTAAGCTGATTAAAGCCAGTGATGTTCTTCATGGCTCTCCACACCTCCCGTGTGCTACTCAGCCCAAGCCTGTTCTCCAGCTCTCTCCTGTATTCCTCTTTAGCCACCTTGATCTCCTCCTTTAGTTCCCTCTGAACATGTTCCAATTCCTCTGCCTCCTGTTCTAAAGGCAAACAAGAGAAAATCTGCAGATGCTGGAAATCCTGCCGAAGGGTTTCGGCTCGAAACATGGACTGTACTTTTTTCCATAGATGCTGCCTGGCTGGCTGAGTTCCTCCAGCATTTTGTGGGTGTTGCTGCTGAGCTAAAGGCTCTCTTTTTGTGGTTGAGAAGAGCCTTTAGATCACTGGTGACCCATGGTTTGTGTTAGGGAAGCAGCGAACAGTCCTTGATGGTATTACAGTGTCCACACAGAAAATGATGTAGCCAGTGATGCAATCAGTAAGTCCATTAATGTCCTCCCCATATGGTTCACAAAGCACATTCCAGTCAGTAACTGCAAAGCAGCCCTTCAAGGCCTCGATATTCTCTGGAGACCGTTTGGTGATTCCTAGCTGTTGCTGTACTTTGGGCTTATACAGGGGCATGAGGTGAACCAGGTTATGATCTGATCTTCCAAGTGGGGGCAGGTGCTGCTAAGCTGCTGAGTTCCTCCAGCATTTTGTGTGAGTTGCTCTGGATTTCCAGCATGCACATTCTCTTGCATTTATGATTTGAAAACAATGTACTTTTTAACTGAGGGTGTTGCTGGATGTAGTGATCATGCTCCAATCTACTGGAGGAACTCAGGAGTTGCACAGCATCTGTGAGAGGAAAGGTTTCTGACCCCTGAGTTCCTCCACTAGATTGTATGTTACTCCAGATTCCAGCATCTGTAGACTCTTGTCTCTAATAATCTTGCAAATTTGCCTTGGTCCTGAGTGTCCAAGGACAGACAGGAGTGGAGGACCTTCACTGCTGCCCTATATGCCAATGGCGTAACAAGCAGTAAGTAAGTAAGTCAAAATATTTAATACAAAGATTTGCACATCGATAGTACAATGGGTGCAGATGTTTCTCTATTCAAATGTACAAAATCTTCACACCATTGCAGCCATTAGTTAATATAACTCTGTGTCTGTAAGCAGTAGACGTAGAGTCATAGAGTAGTACAGCACAGAAACAGGCCCTTCAGCCCATCCGGTCTGTGCCAAACTGTTACTCTGCCTAGTCCCATTGACCCACACCTGAACCACAGCCATTCTTACCCCTCCCATCCATGTACTTATCCAAACTTCTCTTCAATGTTTAGTTCCTCACTCTTTCCACCCTCTAAGTGAAGAAGTTCCTCATCAGGTTCTCCTTCAATATTTCATTTTTCACCCTTAATCCATGGCCTCTGGTTGTACTCCCACCCAACCTCGGTGGAAAAAGCCTGATTGCATTCACACTATCTGTACCCCTAATAACTTTGTATACCCTTAGTGCTCTTTTAGAAATGTTTTAGTTTTTTCTCTTCCCTGTACAGTCCATTTATTTTTGTCCGCCCAGCATGCTTTTTGTATATATCCTGCTTTGTTGCATTTTCTGCAAGTTTCACCTTTAAACCTGCATTTGTTTTATGTATGTGGGCCCCTGCCACAATGGTAACACAATTTGTTTTGCCAGGCCAGTTTCTGTTTAGATACAGCAATTTTATTCATGCTCACTTTCATTCCTGACTGCAACTCAATTGGTCTCTTTCTGCTGTTTCCATTGATACAGCAATTCCAACTGCATTTTTAAATGTAAGTTGTGCTTCAGTTGAGATCCATTTTTGAATGTTTAGTTTGTGGAATCTGAAAAGAGAACAATTTCTTAGTGTATCATTAAGACTATGACCGAACTGACAACACTCAGACAATCTCTTCAATTCAGTCACATACACTGAAATGGACTCCTCTTCCTTTTGATTCCACTTACGAAATCTAAAGCATTCTGCAATCTACAATAGCTTTCCAAATGTTCCTGCATTACTTTTACAAAGCTCATTTCTGATGGAGCAATCAAACTTCGAAGCAAATGGTTTGCCTTTAAACCCAATGAACTCAGCAAAATTGGCACTCGCTTCTCATTGTTTATTCCACTTGCTTCAAAATACCATTCCTATAGTTCAGTATACATGAGCCAATTACCCATTGTGTAATAAAACTCGTCAATCTTTCCGATGTAGCTAGCATTTCTGCTTATTTAATGATTGTTATCATCCAGTACTCTCTTTATGAACCCTGAGTTCTTCCTTTTTCTAACTTTTTATAAACTCAATCATGTCTTCCCTTCTGAAGAACATATGCTTTTTGTAACTTGGCTGTTCCTCGCTGTGTTGTATTTTAGTTTGAACGTCTCACTGCTCCTTAACAGATCAGTAGTTGTGTTGGGTTAGTTTTAAAAATACCTCATCACCAATGTTATGCTTTGTAAATTAAAAACATTAAATTAATTCAAAAGAAGGTCAGGAGTTTGAAGTGCAAGTGTAATCTCGTATTTACTTTAAGCGAAGTGCGCACATGAAATGTGATGTTGTATGCATTTAACGTATTTTTACATATAACTTGCAATCAATTACTTAAACAAAGAAGACTGCTTAATCGACCAATATATATACAGGATTACTCAAATGTAACTGAAATATTAAATACACAACAATATTGAAAGTGATTCATTTTTCCCAGACTTTTTTTGAGGATTGGTAAGTAGGTGTGATCGAGGCAGGTTGACACTGGATCATTGTCTATGGATGATTCATGTCATCTTCTTGTATGTTTCAGTAAACGAGTCACCGTTGTAGCTTCAGTGAGAATCATCATTCACTACTGAAGAATGAAGCAGAGATGGGAGCAGAGAGAGGGAAGGGGAGGTGAAGGTGGCCTGGAAATATGAGGTTCGGTTCAAAGAGCTAACACTGAGCCCAGGCTGCAAGCTGAGAGAGTGCATCTTCTGGGGCAGCACCGTAGTGAATTGGTTAGCATAACGTTACACAGCACCAGTAAGCACCGATCAACGCTTGTTTCCCATCGCTGCCCAGCACAACCTTCGCTGATTTGATTTAATGCAAGTGACACATTTCATCGTGTATGTTTCAATTTATGTGTGATGAATAAAGATAATCCCTAATCTCATCTCTTCTGTTCCTGGTTGCCATCTCCCTCCTGTCTCTGCTGCTGGGCTGAGGGTCTGGTCAGATCTCAGGCTGGAGGAGAGCCAGAGATGCAAATATTCTCCTCTGCCCCACTGTGGATCTGTGAATAAGGGAACTTAAGGAGCACAAGGTGGTCGAAAGCTTAGGTAGAGTAGATAGCCAGAGACTTTTTTCCCAGGGCAGAAACATTAAGATGATCAGAGGAAAGTATAGATAGATAGATATACTTCCCAAGGGATATGGGGGATATTAGAGGCAGGTTCCTTACACAGAGACTGTATGGAACGCTCTCCAGGGATGGTGGAAGAGACAGTTGCATTAGGGACATTTAAGAAAGTCTTGGATAGAAAAGTGGCAGGTTATGTAGGAAGGAAGGGTTAGATTGATCTAAGCATAGATTTAAATGTTGGCACAACATCGTGGGCTGAAGGGGAAATTCTAAGATTGTGTTGGTGAACCATGGTGACGTGTTGCAGGCCTGTACTGAGCTGTAATGTTCTATGTTCTATGTCTTTATATCAATAAGCACTACCCATTCCAGTTGCTATCGATAACAGATAATACCTCAGCATTCAAAGTCATTCATTGTGCCAGGGTTTTTAAGAAATTGGGGTTTCTCTTCTCCTGTGGGTGGTACCATTTCATGTCCTTTATGTATCCGCAAACAAAAAGAACCAGTAGCAGTCTGCACGCAGTATCTGCATTTTGAAAGCATTTTCTTGAAGCAAAATACAGGGTTGATTGATAAATTATGTTGGCAATCCAGTATTCAGTGTAAAAAGAAACAAACAAATTCTATCAGCAGGTTTTCTGGAATGATTTTTCAGCTATTATTGATTAAAGATGAAATATTGAACCTTTGTTATAATTCAGTGAGGTACTGGGTGAAGGATGACGAAGTGGCGATATGTCCCTACAAAACGAGGTTTAAGGCACTCCTTCCCTCTGCTAGCCTGTAGGTCACCCTTGGGCAAGGCGTAACACCTGCTTGGCCCTCTGATCAGGGTCACGTGAAACAATGGCAGCCGGTGATGGACGGTCATATGAACATCTGGTTCAAGTCCTGGTTATGGCCTGATGCCAGGCAGACAATCTCTGAACAGTATTGGTAATGGTTGAGGTCACTTGTCTTGTGAAGACACTGCCCAGAAGAAGACAATGGCAAATAACTCCTGTAGAATGACTTGCCAACAAAGACCATGGTCGCCCGCATTATACGATACGGCATGACGATGAATGGGTGGACAGTTTGGTATGAATGTGCTCGTCTCTTTCTGCATCTGGAGTAGTGAGACAGATCCCAACAGGAGACCTGAAGGTTTGATTTCCCCAGAGTCCTTGGTCAGGTCAGAAATTAGCTCAGTTGCTTGGTGTTGGACATATTATTAAAGTGATTGTTACAGATCGGAGTCCATTTCATTGCCTGAGGGAGATAGTTCTTCCAGAAGTGACTTGTACATTGGCGAATTCAGGAACCTGGGGTAAGAGTCCCTGTGCATAAGTGCATACACATGCATCTGTGCTTCGTCAAAGATGTCTGTTGTTGGTGTTTCCATGTTTTTGTTGATGGCTTCTCGCACGCTGGCATCAATGCTGATCTAGAAAAGAAATTCTTCAGTGAGCAAAGAAACGCTGGAGGAACTCAGCAGCATCGATGCAAAGGAAAAAGCTGTTGATGTTTTGGGCCGAGACCCTTTTTTGGGACTGGAAAGGTGGAGGGAAGATGTCAGAATTAAAAGGTGGGAGGAGGAGGAGGAGGAGGAGAAGGAGGTCTAGCTAGAACAATGTTCCCTACCTGGGGTCCAAAGCCCCCTTGGTCCATGGCATTATATAGATTGGGAACCCCTGAGTTAGAAGGTGATAGCTGAGGCCAGCTGGGTGGGAAAGATAAAGGGCTGGGGAAGAAGGAATCCGATAGGAAAGGAGAGTGGACCGTAGGAGAAAGGGAAGAAGGAGGGGCACTGGGGGAGGTGATAGGCAGGTGAGGAGAATAAGAGGTCAGACTGGGGCATTGACGAGGGAAGGAGCTGGGGAAGGCTGGAGGCTACTCAGACAGAATATAAGGTGTTGCTCCTCCACCCTGAGAGAGGTCTCATCGTGGTAAAGGAAGAGGCCATGGACCAACATGTTGGAACAGGAATGGGAATCAGAATTAAAATGTTTGGCCACTGGGAATTTTCGCTTTTGGCGGGTGGAGTGCTGATGCTCAACAAAGTGGTTATTAGAGAATTTTTTTTAACATTGGCAATGTCTGGTTATTTCGAAAGATGCCCACTACCAGCAAGGTGACAGATGAGACTGTAAATGCTTTAACCTGTAGTGACAAACCATTAGCTGGAGGAACTCAGTAGGTTGAACAGAATCTGTGGATGGAAAGGAATTGTCAGTATTTCAAGTCTGATATCAAGCCTGATGTTAGAGAGTCACTTTAAAGAATATTTAAAGCCATAAAGCATTTTCATTAATCTTGCTAATGAGGGAGTGATCCGATTTTCATTTTCTTTCAAAGAAAAACCTTGTTGTAAACTATTTCCTTTGAGGTATAGTACTGTGCAAAGCCTTAGGCACATAGAACATTACAGTACAGGAACAGGCCCTTCGGCCCACAATGTTGTGCTGACCCAGCTAAAAAGTAAATCAAAAAAACCCCAAACACTAATCCCTCCTACCTACACAATGTCCACATTCCTCCATCTTCCTCATATCCATGTGCCTATCTAAACGTCCTTTAAAAGCCTCTAATGTATTTGGCTCTACCACCATACAGGCAGCGCATTCCAGGCATCCACCAGTCTCTGAGTAAAAAATATACCCTCACGTCCCCTTTGAACCTACGCCCTGTCACCTTAAATGCATGCCCTCTGGTATTAGACATTTCAACCCTGGGAACAGATACTCCCTGTGTACTCTATCTTTGCCTCCCATAACCTTCTAATCTCTCCTCAGCCTCCACCGCTCCAAAGGAAACAACCCAAGTTTGTCCAGCCTTTCATGATAGCACATGCGTTCTAAACCAGGCGGCCTGCTGGTAAACCTCTCCTGCACCCTCTCCAAAGCTTCGACATCCTTCCTACAGTGAGGTGACCAGAGTTGTATGCAATACTCCAGATGTAGCTTAACCAGAGTTTTATGAAGTTGCAGCATAACCTCTTGACTTCTAAATTCACTGCCGCGTCTAAAAGCAAGCATTCCGGAAGCCTCCTTAACCAGCTTATTGACCTGTGTAGCTGCTTTCAGTGAGATATGAGCATGTAAAAAAAACTCTGTAAATCAAAAATAATGAAATGAAAAGTGTCTAAATGTCAAAAATTACCACAAAGAGCAGTAAACAGTAAAACACTAAATCAAATCAATATTTGGCCTTTAAAACTGCATCAGTTCTCTCAGGTATATTGTATTGGGAATCTTGCCACAATTCAGGTAGAATTGTGTTGAAAGGCATGGACAGAGTGGATGTGGCAAAGTTGTTTCCCATGATGGGGGAGTCTAGTATGAGAGGGCGTGACTTAAGGATTGAAGGGCGCTCATTCAGAACAGAAATGCGAAGAATTTTTTTTTTTAGTCAGAGGGTGGTGAATCTATGGAATTTGTTGCCACGGGCAGCAGTGGAGGCCAAGTCATTGGGTGTATTTAAGGCAGAGATTAATAGGTATCTGAGTAGCCAGGGCATCAAAGGTTATGGTGAGAAGACGGGGGAATGGGACTAAATGGGAGAATGGATCAGCTCATGATAAAATGGCGGAGCAGACTTGATGGGCCGAATGGCTGCCTTCTGCTCCTTTGTCTTATGGTCTAGAATCTGGCTGTCTCACTTGCTTCGATCTTTCTAGGTAATCCCGGACAGCCCCGTTAATGCTGAGATCAGGGCTCTGTGGAGACCATACCATCTGAAACCATATAAAACATTCAGTGTGCTTGAGAACTTTGCAAGGTCCTGTAGGAATATGTACTGCATTTTAAAGAGGGATGTGATATTAAACTGCATGAGTATATAAACATACTTAACAAGACAAGGAGTAGGTTATTTGACCTCTGGAGTCAAATCCACCATGTTGGGAGATTACGGCTGACCTGAATGTTTATTTACTTATTTTTATTTAGAGATACAGCACAGCAACGGGCTGTTCCAGCCCAACGAGCCTGCGTCACCCGATCACACCCATGTGACTAGTTAACCTACTAAGCTGTACATCATTGGAACGTGGGAGGAAACCAGAGCACCCAGAGGAAACCCACACCGTCACTGGGAGAATGTACAAACTTCTTACGGGCAGTGGTGGGAATTGAATTTCATTAGACGAGGAATTTATTTCAAGAGTTGCAAGGTTGTGTTGCATTTCTGACATGAGGCCCTCCATCGGTCAGGATCAACAATAAATGTTGCGTCTCTGCTGTCTACGTGTTACGAAAGCCAGGGCAGTACCAAATGGGGAGCAAGCTGCTGCCCATGTTGCAATCTCCCCCTCTGCATGCAGCTGATGAACCCAAAGGGACGGCAGAGACCCACAAAGTTTGGCACCAGTGGCGGCACAGGAGTTTCCAGTCAGCGTTGAACTCAACGCAGGACTTCCTCAGGGACTCCAGCTCTGGATTTTTCCTCGGGGTTTACTCCCAAAGACTTCCCCAACCGTGGGTACAGCTGCAAGGCAGCAGAGGTTTGAGATCAGAGTTTTTCTTCTCCGAGATGAGCTGCCAACCATGGCTGAGGCGACCGGTTTTAAGCTGACTGTAACCTATCTTGGCCCCTTTTCCTGTCCTTCACTTGAGGGTTAGTTACTCAGCCTGACGGAACTGTTCCTACTGACAGGAGAATGCACCATTACTCACATAGTATTATTTCCATCTGTGTGTATGACATCTTTCTGGCTGATAGCAATGAACTCCATTGTATATATCTCTTAACTCACTGGGTTCACTGCATCTCATAGCCAGTGTCAGCGTGGTCTTGTTCATCAACAACACCACCGTTGCTTTTAACTACACCAACTCAAGACTGATGGATTGGGAATAATTCGGAAGATGTGTAGCTCTTATACAAGGAGACAACATCAATTCACTGTTACTTGCAGTGTTTCCTCCGAATGCTTGGCCTTTGTATACTTTTCAATCAGCTGAAACGACTGCTCCAGGAACACAGAATTTAGGTCATGCACAGCCCAATAGCAATGTTGAGGAGAGTACTTTGCAGACCAGAAGAATGAACCAAGCTATTAGACAAGACCAATGTGGTCTACAAAAGCAACACACATCAAAGTTGCTGGTGAACGCAGCAGGCCAAGCAGCATCTATAGGAAGAGGTACAGTCGACGTTTCAGGCCGAGACACTTCGTCAGGACTAACTGAAGGAAGAGTGAGTAAGGGATTTGAAAGTTGGAGGGGGAGGGGGAGATCCAAAATGATAGGAGAAGACAGGAGGGGGAGGGATAGAGCCGAGAGCTGGACAGGTGATAGGCAGAAGGGATATGAGAGGATCATGGGACAGGAGGTCTGGGAAGAAAGACGGTGGGGGGGGACCCAGAGGATGGGCAAGGGGTATATTCAGAGGGACAGAGGGAGAAAAAGGAGAGTGAGAGAAAGAATGTGTGCATAAAAATAAGTAACAGATGGGGTACGAGGGGGAGGTGGGGCCTTAGCGGAAGTTAGAGAAGTCGATGTTCATGCCATCAGGTTGGAGGCTACCCAGACGGAATATAAGGTGTTGTTCCTCCAACCTGAGTGTGGCTTCATCTTTACAGTAGAGGAGGCCGTGGATAGACATGTCAGAATGGGAATGGGATGTGGAATTAAAATGTGTGGCCACTGGGAGATCCTGCTTTCTCTGGCGGACAGAGCATAGATGTTCAGCAAAGCGGTCTCCCAGTCTGCGTCGGGTCTCGCCAATATATAAAAGGCCACATCGGGAGCACCGGATGCAGTATATCACCCCAGTCGACTCACAGGTGAAGTGTTGCCTCACCTGGAAGGACTGTTTGGGGCCCTGAATGGTGGTAAGGGAGGAAGTGTAAGGGCATGTGTAGCACTTGTTCCGCTTACACGGATAAGTGCCAGGAGGGAGATCAGTGGGGAGGGATGGGGGGGAACGAATGGACAAGGGAGTTGCGTAGGGAACGATCCCTGTGGAATGCAGAGAGGTGGGGGAGGGAAAGATGTGCTTAGTGGCGGTATCCCGTTGGAGGAGGCGGAAGTTACGGAGAATAATATGTTGGACCCGGAGGCTGGTGGGATGGTAGGTGAGGACCAGGGGAACCCTATTCCTAGTGGGGTGGCGGGAGGATGGAGTGAGAGCAGATGTACGTGAAATGGGGGAGATGCGTTTAAATCTCTGTCCGCCAGAGAAAGCAGGATCTCCCAGTGGCCACACATTTTAATTCCACATCCCATTCCCATTCTGACATGTCTATCCACGGCCTCCTCTACTGTAAAGATGAAGCCACACTCAGGTTGGAGGAACAACACCTTATATTCCGTCTGGGTAGCCTCCAACCTGATGGCATGAACATCGACTTCTCTAACTTCCGCTAAGGCCCCACCTCCCCCTCGTACCCCATCTGTTACTTATTTTTATACACACATTCTTTCTCTCACTCTCCTTTTTCTCCCTCTGTCCCTCTGAATATATCCCTTGCCCATCCTCTGGGTCCCCCCTCCCCCACCTCCTTGTCTTTCTTCCCGGACCTCCTGTCCCATGATCCTCTCATGTCCCTTTTGCCTATCACCTGTCCAGCTCTCGGCTCTATCCCTCCCCCTCCTGTCTTCTCCTATCATTTTGGATCTCCCCCTCCCCCTCACACTTTCAAATCTCTTACTAACTCTTCCTTCAGTTAGTCCTGATGAAGGGTCTCGGCCTGAAACGTCGACTGCACCTCTTCCTGCTGCGTTCACCAGCAACTTTTATATGTGTTGCTTGAATTTCCAGCATCTGCAGAATTCCTGTTGTTTGGTCTACAAAATCCAGTGCAAGGACTGCAGCAAGTATAATGTCAGCCAGACTGGCAGAAAACTCGGCCCAACCACCGACGGTTTTTCTTTGAGTTATGCTGAGATGTTACTGTTGTCCTCGCACTGCCATCTCAGTATAATTATTCCCCCGTGTGTTCTTTCTGCAGAAGTGGCCACAGGTATATAGTATCTAACTCATTCTGAATCTGACTCTGACTCTGTCTCTGTCTCATCTCCCCCCCTGGACATTTCAGTGCCCCCTTTGTAGGGCACCTTTTGTGGCAGTAATTTCCGATTCACACTGCTCACTCTGTTTCCCATACCAAGAGCATTTCTTTCTCAGCCATTCATCTTACAGTCTGCAACACCTGAGCCAATCTTCCCCATGTCTATCTTCTTAGCCTTTATTCATGCTTCAGGATTTCCAAGTAGCCATCCATTTCAATTCTACTTCCCATTCCCATTCGGACATTTCAGTCCATAGCCTCCTCTGCTGCCACGATGAGGCCACGCTCAGATTGGAGGAGCAACACCTCATATTCCAACTGGGTAGCCTCCATCCTGATGGCATAAGCATTCATTTCTCAAACTTCCAGTCATTGCCCGCCCCTCTTCACCACTCCCCATTCCAGTTTCCCTCTCTCACCTTCTCCTTACCTGCCCATCACCTCCCTCTGGTGCTCCTCCCCTTCCCCTTCTTCAATGGAATTCTACCCTCTCCTATCAGCTTCCCCCTTCTCCAGCCCTTTATCTCTTTCACTAATCAACTTCCCAGCTCTTCACTTCACCCCGCCCCTCTCCTGGTTTCCCCGATCACCCACCACCCGTACTTCTTCCTCCCCTCCCCCACTTTCTTACTCCGACATCTCCCCTTTCTTTCCAGTCCTGATGAAGGGTCTTGGCCCAAAACGTCGACTGTTTACCCTTTTCCATAGATGCTGCCTGGCCTGCTGAGTTCCACCAGCATTTTGTGCGCGTTACTGTAGTAATTTTTTGTATTGCACTGTACTACTGATGCAAAAAGAAACAAATTTCATTACGTGTGTGATGATAAACCTGATTCTGATATGGGTCTCTATAGTGGCCTGAGAGTGGGAAGGGGGCAGGGAGAGAGGAATCATCGTTGGGAAAAGGGGAAGGGAGCGGGTAACACCAGAGAGACAATCTGTAATGATTGATAAACTAATTGTTTGGAATCAAATGACTTGGCCTGGTGTCTCAGGGCTGGGTGTGTCTGCACCAGAGTCACCTCCTGCCCCAGGACTCCTCCTCAGCCACCTGTCCCACGCCCTTTCCATGGCACTCCGCCCTCACCTTTCCCAACATCCTTTGCTCCCACCAGATTTACAATCTTGCTCCCTGCTCCATGTTGACAAATACAGTACTTTTTTGCACAGAAGTCTTAGGTACCCTAGCTATATATATGTGCCTAAGACTTCTTCACAGTTCTGTACATTAGGAGCAATATATGGTGGCCAGTCTGGCATGTTGTGAGAGGACATGAACAGCAGGGTATATTCACGAGGACACGGGGAGAACACGTAAACTCCATTTAGATAGGAAGGCAGGACTGAAACTGGGTCCCAGTGGTAGGAGGCAGTAGCATTTGGAGAATCTGGATGGTGGGAAGGTGAAAAGACAGATGTTGCATCTCTTGCCACTTGCTGCTCACTGTCTTGGCTCAAGCACGAAGAATGTTGAAAAGAACTAAAGGTGTTCCAGCTATCAATGTGTTCATCACTGCTGTCTACATTCCCCTCTCAGCTCTCGAGTGTTAATGCCAAGGATGCGCTGGGAGATCTTTACAGTATTATTGGCTCCGTACAAAACAAGCATCTAAGTGGTCTCTTCATAATTGCAGGAAACTGAAATCTGTTATGTATTGTGGGTTTTATGGTACTTTTTAAAGTTGTGTTCTTTATGCTTAATGTATTTTTTGTGCTGCATCAGATCTGGAGTAGCAATCATTTTGTTCTCCTTTACATTTGTGTACTGAAGAATGACAACAAACAATCTAGACTCTTGAACACAGAAAGGAAGTAAACTTAGAAAAAACTTAAGAATGATGGGGTGGAAGGAAAAGAGACTTATGATAGCATGTCATCTGTGGGCCAGGGAATCATATTCGGGCGAGTCATAGAGCTGTGTGTTCAAATCTCTCTTAAGAACCTTGATCAAAAAATATAGACCAACACTGAGGAAATATTACATTGACACATAAAAAACAGCAGGAAAGTTTACAAAATATTAAGTCGTTAAAGACACTGTGTGAATACAAATTCTTTCTTCCCTATTTTGTGTCCATGGCTCTCCTGGTTTACTCACCTCCTTTGGAGACAGAACTGAAATATAATCAAAATATATTGATTTTGCCTTTTCAACAATTGAGGTTTTCTGATCTTCCTGCTTGAATTCTTCACAGGCAAGCCAGAAAAGAATGTTTTCATCGCTATGCTCACTCTGTAAAAACTTTAATAAGAATTTCCTCCCATTTGGGCCCTTTAGGAGGTGTTCAAAGGACTTGGACCAAGATATGACTTCATCCAGATTCACACTCAATCTGTTGAGCAGAGATGGAGAGAGAAGTCATTAGAAGCTTAAAGATTTTTTTCCCCTTCCTTCCCAGTACTGAGGATGGGTCTTGGCCTGAAATGTCAACTCTTCATTCTTCTCCATAGATGCTACCTGACCTGCTGAGTTCCTCCAGCATTTTGAGTGTGTGTTACTCTGGATTTTCAGCATCTGCAGAATCTCTTGTCTTTATGGGTTCTGTTTGTTTTCTATCAGAATGAACAATTCTTGAATTTGTGAGAGAACAGTGGTTAAGTTTATCAGTGAATAATGGACTTGCTGGAAAAGAGTTCAAATATTCTGGGACATGAGGCAAATCCTGGGCAGAACGAAATAGTATGTCCAGTGGCAACAATAGAAAATGGTGGAGATACTAAGCAGGTCAGGCAGCATCTGAGAAGCAATAATGTTCAAGTTAATTTACAGTTGGATAACTTTTCATCAGAACCTTGTGAAATGTCGATCTTATCCCCCTCTGCCTGCAGATATCCTTCGATCTGCTGGGTTGAGCTTGCAATCCCTGTAAGAAGGGAAACATAACGGGCCTTTAACTGCCGACCCTTCTCTCCCACCAACTAGAAGGGTGTTGATCATAAGTAAAACGGGGAGCCTCTGAGACAGACACCAGGACAGGTCAAAGAGTCAATTGGATGAGCTCCATAGAACAAAGAATGGTTCCGCTCCGGAACACACCCTTTAAACCACAACATTATGCCAAAAATAATTAAATTAGTAATTAAATGCCCAACGAAACTAATCCCTTCTGCTATACAATGCCCATAACCAACCATTTCCTGCATATTCATGTACTTATCGAACTTCAAAGTACATAAATGCCACAATATACAACCGTGGGGTTCATTTTCTTGTGGGCATACTCAATAAAGCTATAGAATAATAACCATTTAACAGAATCAATGAAAGACCGCACCTCTAAGATCTTCTTGAAAATCTCTACTGTATTTGCCACCATCCCTGGCAGCGCATTCCAGGTAACTACCACACATAGCGCAAAAAAACCTGCGCCTTGTAGTGCAAATCCTTTTCATTTACACCTAATCCCTCTCACCTTAAATGCATACCCTTTGGTATTAGACATTGCGACCCTGGGAAAGGATTTGAGTGAATGAATAGTTATCAAATTTAGTAAAAGGATTTTGATAACAATCAATTGGTAAAGACTCTTTGGGGGAAACATCTTGATTATAAGTGGAAGAATGGACAGACGAGTTAGTAGAAAATCAAAAATGTGAGAAATTCTGCAGATGCCAGAAATCCAGAGCAACACACACAAAATGCTGGAGGAACTCAGCTGGTCTGGCAGCATCGATAGAAATGAATAAACAGTCGATGCTTTGGGCCGACCTTTCTTCAGGACTGGAAAAGAAGTTGGGGGCGGGGGGAGGTGGGAAAGACACCAGAATAAAAAGGTGGGGGGAGGGGTTGGAGGATAGTTCGAAGGTGATAGGTGAGCCGGGTGGATGGGGAAGGTAAAGGGATGGAGAAGAAGAAATCTGATAGGAGAAAGAGAAGGAGGAGAGGCACCAAGGGGAGATGATAGGCAGGTGAGAAGAATAAATTTCTTACACAGAGAATTGTTGGGTCATGCCCTGCTCCACCGTAAATGGCTGTGTATATAGAATTCATAGCAGCTTCTAAAAGGGAAATGCATAACAATTTGAAAATAAAAACTTAAAGCAAAAGATATGGGGAAAGGGCTGTAAGATGGGAGTAACTCACAAAGGTTGAGTGCAGACACAATGGTTTAAATAGGGAGGGGCCTGGATAGCACTCTAAAGGGCCTCTGTCTCTGCCACAACCATCTGTGACATGAGAAAGATTGACTGGCTGTGGACAAATAAAAAAAAACACCTTCCCTTTTTAATCGAATTATCTTTTTTCTGGACAAACATTTTTCATTGCATCTTGGGTATGTGTTTCGAAATCTAGCTCTGGTTTCTAAAAGTTACTTCCTTGATGTTATCAATATATGAGCTCCAGAACAATTTTTCCGATGAAGAAACAAGCCAGAAATACAAGATAGACACTAGTGTTCAGAAATAAATGCTTTGCCCAGATAATGAGAAACTCACAACTACAGAGAACTGTTACAGTGAATAAGAGAGTTGTACTTAAGGGAAACTCAGGCTGACACACAGTGGGAAGATGTGCTGGCAATGCACACAAAATGCTGGAAGAAATCAGCAGGCCAGGCAGCAACTATAGAAAAGAGTGAACAGTTAACATTTCGGGCCGAGACCCTTCATCAGGTCTGGGAAAAATGATGAGAAGTTAGAACAAGAAGGTTGGTGGGGCGGGGGGAGGGGAGGAAGAAGTACAAAGTGGTAGGTGATCGGTGAAACTGGGAGGGGTGAAGTAAAGAGCTGGAAAGTTGATTAGTGAAGGAAATAAAGGGCTGGAGAAGGGGGTATCTGATAGGAGAGGAGAAGACCATGGAAGGAAGGGAAGGGGGAGGAGCACCAGAGAGAGGTGATGGGCAGTAGATAAGATGTGCGAGGGAAATGGGAATGGTGAAGGTGCGGGGGGGGGGGGGGGGGTTGCAGAGATTTTGCCAGAAGTTCGAGATATTGATTTTCTGTTCCAGGAAAGATGTGTTGATTTGTTGGTTTGAATTCTGCTGAGAGGATACTCTTACAAAAAAAAACCCACTGTTGAAAGGCCTGTTTCTGTTCTAGACTATCTTAGTATTTCCTCTTTTGTTTGGTATTAATGCTGAATTTAGATCCTCTTGTAACAAATTTACCAAAAAAAAAGAAAAATATAAATCTCTACAGCTTCCATTTTCTCCGCTTTGTGCCCAGTGGAAAAATACTTTGCATGACAGGTTGTGTTTCAGAGTCCTGTCATTTATAAAGATATATTGGCTTGCATTTTACAAAGGTTGCCTGGTGATCATTGAAGATATAAATGAATATTAGAATAATTTCTTAAACAATACGAATCTGCCAACAACCAATACCTTTATTCAATATACCTGAGCAAGGAGTTGTTCGCAACATGCTGAGATAATTACTTTCTCACTCTTCCACGTGTATCACAATGAGATCTTTCCCATCGAGAGTCATAGAGTCGTAGAGCAGTACACTGCAGAAACGGACACTTCGGCCCATCAGTCTATGCAGAATCATTTAACCTGAATTTTTTTTGGCACTTTCTTTTTTGCTGGCAGTTTGATGTTTATCTTTAGAAGCTTTATGTATGATGCATGGCTCTGGGGTTGAACACCTAATGGGATTTTTCTTTTTGCCCACTTTTCTTGCTTAGTAGGGTTTTTTTTTCATCACAAAATTTTTTCAATCTGTATATAATGTTTATTTTCTTGAGACATTGTAAATGTTGTTTACTTCAATGTACTCACGTTTATTTTGGAAAAAAAATAATAAAAAGATTTGAAAAGAAAGAACCATTTAACCTGCCTCTTCCCATTGACCTGCACCAGGACCATAGCCCTCCATAGAAACCATAGAAACCATAGAAACTACAGCACAGAAACAGGCCCTTTGGCCCTTCTTGGCTGTGCCGAACCATTTTCTGCCTAGTCCCACTGACCTGCACACGGACCATATCCCTCCATACACCTCCCATCCATGTATCTGTCCAATTTATTCTTAAATGTTAAAAAAGAACCCGCATTTACCACCTCGTCTGGCAGCTCATTCCATACTCCCACCACTCTCTGGGTGAAGAAGCCCCCCCTAATGTTCCCTTTAAACTTTTCACCCCTCACCCTTAACCCATGTCCTCTGGCTTTTTTTCTCCCCTTGCCTCAGTGGAAAAAGCCTGCTTGCATTCACTCTATCTATACCCATCATAATTTTATATACCTCTATCAAATCTCCCCTCATTCTTCTACGCTCCAGGGAATAAAGTCCTAACCTATTCAACCTTTCTCTGTAACTGAGTTTCTCAAGTCCCGGCAACATCCTTGTAAACCTTCTCTGCACTCTTTCAACCTTATTTATATCCTTCCTGTAATTTGGTGACCAAAACTGAACACAATACTCCAGATTCGGCCTCACCAATGCCTTATACAACCTCATCATAACATTCCAGCTCTTACAATACTTCGATTAATAAAGGCCAATGTACCAAAAGCTCTCTTTACGACCCTATCTACCTGTGACGACACTTTTAGGGAATTTTGTATCTGTATTCCCCGATCCCTCTGTTCCACTGCACTCCTCAGTGCCTTACCATTAACCCTGTATGTTCTACGTTGGTTTGTCCTTCCAACGTGCAATACCTCACACTTGTCAGTATTAAACTCCATCTGCCATTTTTCAGCCCATTTTTCCAGCTGGTCCAAGTCCCTCTGCAGGCTCTGAAAACCTTTCTCACTGTCTACTACACCTCCAATCTTTGTATCATCAGCAAACTTGCTGATCCAATTTACCACATTTTTCATCCAGATCATTGATATAGATGACAAATAACAATGGACCCAGCACTGATTCCTGTGGCACACCACTAGCCACAGACCTCCACTCAGAGAAGCAATTCTCTACCACCACTCTCTGGCTTCTTCCATCGAGCCAATGTCTAATCCAATTTACCATCTCTCTATGTATACCTAGTGACTGAATTTTCCTAACTAACCTCCCGTGCGGGACCTTGTCAAAGGCCTTACTGAAGTCCATGTAGACAATATCCACTGCCTTCCCTTCATCCACTTTCCTGGTAACCTCCTCGAAAATCTCCAACAGATTGGTCAAACATGACCTACCACGCACAAAGCCATGTTGACTCTCCCTAATAAGCCCCTGTCTATCCAAATACTTGTAGATTCTGTCTCTTAGTACTCCCTCCAATAACTTACCTACTACTGACGTTAAACTCACCGGCCTATAATTTCCCGGGTTACTTTTCGATCCTTTTTTAAACAACGGAACAACATGAGCCACTCTCCAATCCTCCGGTACTTCACCCGTAGACAGCGACATTTTAAATATTTCTGCCAGGGCCCCGGCAATTTCAACACTAGTCTCCTTCAAGGTCCGAGGGAACACTCTGTCAGGTCCCGGGGATTTATCCACTTTAATTTTCCTCAAGACAGCAAGCACCTCCTCCTTTTCAATCTGTACAGTTTCCATGGTCTCACTACTTGATTCCCTCAATTCCATAGATTTCATGCCAGCTTCCTTAGTAAATACAAACGCAAAAAACCTATTTAAGATCTCCCCCATTTCCATTGGTTCCACACAAAGCCGACCACTCTGATCTTCAAGAGGACCAATTTTATCCCTTACAATCCTTTTGCTCTTAATATACTTGTAAAAGCTCTTTGGATTATCCTTCACTTTGACTGCCAAGGCAACCTCATGTCTTCTTTTAGCCCTCCTGATTTCTTTTTTAAGTATTTTCTTGCACTTCTTATACTCCTCAAGCACCGGATTTACTCCCTGTTTCCTATACATTTCATACAACTCCCTCTTCTTCTTTATCAGAGTTACAATATCCCTTGAGAACCAAGGTTCCTTATTCCTATTCAATTTGCCTTCCAGGTACCTATCCAAACTTGCTTTGAGAGGCTGGTCAAGGACTACATCTGCAGCTTGCTACCATCCACAATGGACCTCCTACAATTCGCCTACCGACACAGCCGATCGACAGACGACACAATAGCCACAGCTCAACACACCGTCCTTACACATCTGGAGAACAGGGATGCTTATGTGAGAATGCTGTTCTTGGACTACAGTTCAGTATTCAACACTATAATTGACCTCGGCCTTCACCCTGCATTGCGTAGCTGGATCCTGGACTTCCTGTCTGATCGCCGGCAGGTGGTAAGAGTGGGCTCCCTTACCTCTGCCCCTCTGACTCTCAACACAGGTGCCCCTCAGGGCTGTGTACTAAGCCCCCCCTTTACTCTCTGTACACCCACGACTGTATTGCCACCTACAGCTCCAATCTGCTAATTAAATTTGCTTACGACACTACTCTGATTGGCCTAATCTCAAATAATAATGAGGCAGCTTACTAACAAGAAGTCACCACCCTGACACAGTATGTCAGGAAAACAACCTCTCCCTCAACATTGTGAAAACAAAGGAGCTGCTTGTGGACTACAGGAGGAATGGAGACAGGCTAATCCCTATAGACATCAATGGATCTGGGGTTGAGAGGGTGAACAGCTTTAAGTTCCTTGGCATAAACATCACCGAGGATCTCACGTGGTCTGTACATACCGGCTGTGTGGTGGAAAGGGCACAACAGCGCCTCTTTTACCTCAGACAGTTGAAGAAGTTTGGTGTTGTTGCTTTGCTTTTAGTTAGTTGCATGGTGGGTTTTTTTTGGGGGTTTTTTTTTCTTTTCTCTATTGATATATATATATAAAAATTAGTATACTATTATGTTACCTTGGTATGTTATGTTTAAATTACATTGTTTGTAGTATTTTTTTTTGTATTAATATCTTCTGTAATTTTATTATATTCTAACAGTGTATTAGTGCCTATATGGCTTACCTTTTTGTATACTTATTCAATAAAAAGATTTAAAAAGAAAGAAAGAAAGAAAAGAGAAGTTTGGTGTGGGCCCTCAGATTCTAAGGACTTTCTACAGGGGCACAGTTGAGAGCATCCTGACTGACTGCATCACTGCCTGGTATGGGAACTGTACCTCCCTCAATCGCAGGACTCTGCAGAGAGTGGTGCAGACAGCCCAGCGCATCTGTAGATGTGAAATTCCCACTATTCAGGACATTTACAAAGAAAAGAATGTAAAAAGGGCTCGAAGGATCATTGGAGACCCAAGTCACCCTGACCACAAACTGTTCCAGCTGCTACCATCTTGGAAATGGTACTGCAGCATAAAAGCCAGGACCAACAGGCTCCAGGACAGCTTCTTCCACCAGACTGATGAACTCACGCTGGCGCAACTGTTATATTGACTATCCTGTTGTATGTAATATTTATTACAGATTACTATAATTGCATAGTGCACATTTGAACAGAGCAGTAACGTAAAGATTTATGCTCCCCATGTATATGAAGGATGTAAGTAATAAAGTCAATCCAATTCAATTCAAACTTCTCTTAACCATTGAAATTGAGATCATGTGCAGCATCTGCCTGTAGATTTTTATGTCCGATTTTTCCCATGGGCATCTACTTGTCCTAGCAACTTCAACAATAACATCTGGAAGTTCATGATTCATGAACTGTGAATCATGATGTGATACTGATTTAGAAGCAATGAGTAACACCAACTCAGATAAACTTATAATCAATAAATTATGCAATAGTTTTTAAAAGTAGCACTTAAATGGAAAAGAGTTTTAAGTCTCAGTAGTGAGATATTTACCTTTCTTCTTGTTTCTGAAGAGTATCCTGTTTGGAAATCATAGAAAATTTTTGACTGCGGTCATCTATATCCTTGTTCCTGACTGTTAAACTGGAAAGAGATGGAGAGTTATTTCTTTCAGCTTATTGTCAGCTTAATAGATCAGTATTTCTTCCACCTCCCCCTCTTTCTTCATTATTTTGTTCCTTCCTTATTAAACAACAATTTGTAATTACAAAGTACCCAGTAAAAAGCCATAAGGTTTTGCACAAACTGATAGTTAAATTATACATACAGTAGGTATTGCTGGAATAGATCATAGTCTGAGATGAAAGAGAGGATTGGTTGCTTGGATTGGCTGCTTCTTTGTAGGGTTGTTCGGTGAGCCTGGGGGTTAGGTCACAAACGTTTCGTCACCAGTCGAGGTGATATCATCAGTGCACGTTGTGTGCTGTTTCTGCCGAATGCTTGCATTTATATCGGTCCGACTCATTGTTTGAATTAGTTGGCTGTTGCACTGGCTCCTAGTCATAGAATTCATAGAAAAATACAGCACAGAAACAGGCTCTTCAGCCCATCTAGTCCGGACCGAACCCTTTAAACTACCTCCTCCCATCAACCTACACAGGACCACTTCCCTCCATACCCCTATCATCCACTTACCTATCCAAACTTCACTTGAATATTGAAAGCAAGCTTACATCCACCACTTGTACAGGCTGCTTGTTCGACACACTCACGACCCTCTGAGTGAAGTAGTTTTCCCTCATGTTTGCCTTAAACTTTTCACCTTTCATCATAACCCATGGCATCTGGTTTTAGACCCACCCGACCTCAGTGGTAAAAGCCTGCTTTAATTTACCTTATCTATACCTCTCATAATTTTGTATACCTCTATCAAACTCCTCTCATTCTTCTACATTCCAAGGAATAAAGTCCTAACTCGTTTAATCTGTCTTTATAACTCAGATCTTCCAGTCCCGAAAGCATCCTTGTAAATTTTCTCTGTACTCTTTCAATCTTATTTACATCTTTCCTGTAGATAGATGACCAAAACTGCACACAATACTCCAAATTAGGCCTCGCCAACGTTTTATACAACTTCAATATAACATCCCATCTCTTATACTCAGTACTTTGACTTTTGAAGGTCAATGTGTCACAAGCTTTCTTCATGACCCTGCTACCTCTGACGCCATTTTCAATAAATTATGGACGTGTATTCCCAGATCTCTTTGTACTACCACACTCCTCAGTGCCCTACAGTTCACTGTGTAAGACCTTCCCTGACTGGTCCCACCAAAGTGTAACAGCTCGCACTTGTCTACCTTAAATTCCATCTGCCATTTTTCGGTCCATTCGGCCTGTGGTCTTTGCTGGGCTCCAGCCAGCTGGATAGTCAACATCCCTGGCTACCCGTCACTGTGAGAGATGGTTCCTTGGGTGTCTATGGCTCATCCCTCGGCCCTCATCCCACAGACACATGGGTTTGTAAATCGCATCCATTTCAGTATGCTTGTTAATAGATACCTCCATTGAGAACCAAGCTTTGAAGAATTCTCTTGATTTCTTGTTTCTCTTTGCTAGCTCAGGAGAGAACAGGAAGATGGTGTCGCAGGTAGGCAGGCTGCTGAAGAATGCTTCTGGCATGCTGGCCTTTGTCATTTAGGGCTTTGAGCGTAGGAGTGGGATGTTACGTTGCAGTTGTACAAGATGGTGATGAGACTTCATTTAGAATATTTGTTTGTTGTCAACTTACTACAGCTGGAAAGAGTACAGAAAATAATAACATGGATATTGCCAGGATTCAAGCGACTGAGCATCGCGGAGGGGTTCCCATCTGGGGTCCACAGGCCCCTTGGGCAATGGTAAGGCTCCATGGCATAAACAAGGTTGGGAACCCCTGGATGAACAGGATGGAACTTGATTCATTGGAGCAAAAGAGAATGGGTGGTGAGGTAGGTGGGTGATTGAAAGAAATGATCAAGGAAACGACTATAGATGTTGGTTAAGGGGATACATAGTAGTCAAACTCTTGGAGAACTCTCATGTTCTTCTTCAAAATGGTGGCCTTGAAAGATACATATCTGCCTGGGAGGTCAGAGGGTGCATTCTGTAACCACTTTCCCCTTGACCTACCTCGATATACTGATGTAATGAAATGATCTGTATGGATGGCAGACACAGCAAAGCTTTTTGGTGCATGTGACAGTAATAAACTGATTTAACAATTCAGCAGTGTTCTGGTAAACCACTTATCAGACGGACAGCATCTCTGGCACTCTTGGATGCCTTCAAGACTAGCACTGAACCTGTGAGAACATCTGCTGAACCTTTACATAACGTATCATCAATGCGCGTCCATTTCCCTACCAGGAGCAGCAGCAGCACCAGCAGAAACAGCAAGTATTGGGATGTGTCCTGCACCGGGAGGAAGCCTGGGAGCTGGTGTCCGACTGTGATGACTGTGTTCTCATCTGTATCTCTTCAGAATCCATAGCCTGGAACGGAGAAGACAAGACAACGTTTGCTACCTTATAGATAGGAGAAAG
Source organism: Mobula hypostoma (assembly GCF_963921235.1). Classification (NCBI taxonomy): domain Eukaryota; kingdom Metazoa; phylum Chordata; class Chondrichthyes; order Myliobatiformes; family Myliobatidae; genus Mobula; species Mobula hypostoma. The sequence goes on from NC_086122.1 coordinate 38,158,287, forward strand.
CTCTGTGAGAGGGAATGAGGGACGGGTGGGATTGAGGAGGGTGGAGTTCTGTGAGAGGGATGAGGGACGGGTGGGATCGAGGAGGGTGGAGTGCTGTGTGAGGGTGAGGGACGGGTGGGATTGAGGAGCGTGGAGTGCTGTGAGGGGGATGAGGGACGGGTGGGATCAAGGAGGGTGGAGTGATGTGAGGGGGATGAGGAACGGGTGGGATCGAGGAGGGTGGAGTTCTGTGAGAGGGATGAGGGACGGGTGGGATTGAGGAGGGTGGATTGCTGTGTGAGGGTGAGGGACGGGTGGGATCGAGGAGGGTGGAGTGCTGTGAGGGGGATGAGGGACGGGTGGGATCAAGGAGGGTGGAGTGATGTGAGGGGGATGAGGAACGGGTGGGATTGAGGAGGGTGGAGTTCTGTGAGAGGGATGAGGGACGGGTGGGATTGAGGAGGGTGGATTGCTGTGTGAGGGTGAGGGATGGGTGGGATTGAGGAGGGTGGAGTTCTGTGAGAGGGATGAGGGATGGGTGGGATTGAGGAGGGTGGAGTTCTGTGAGAGGGATGAGGGATGGATGGGATTGCGGAGGGTGGAGTGCTGTGAGAGGGATGAGGGACGGGTGGGATTGAGGAGGGTGGAGTGCTGTGTGAGGGTCAGGGACGGGTGGGATTGAGGAGCGTGGAGTGCTGTGAGAGGGGATGAGGGACGGGTGGGATTGAGGAGGGTGGAGTGCTGTGAGGGGGATGAGGGACGGGTGAGACTGAGGAGGCTGGAGTTCTGTGAGAGGAGATGAGGGACGGGTGGGATTGAGGATGGTGGAGTGCTGTGAGGGGGATGAGGGACGGGTGGGATTGAGGAGGGTGAAGTGATGTGAGGGGGATGAGGGACAGGTGGGATTCAGGAGGGTGGAGTGCTGTGAGAGGGGATGAGGGACAGGTGGGATTGAGGAGGGTGGAGTGCTGTGAGAGGGGATGAGGGACGGGTGGGATCGAGGAGGGTGGAGTTCTGTGAGAGGGATGAGGGACAGGTGGGATTGAGGAGGGTGGAGTGCTGTGAGAGGGGATGAGGGACAGGTGGGATTGAGGAGGGTGGAGTGCTGTTAGAGGGGATGAGGGACGGGTGGAATTGAGGAGGGTGGAGTTCTGTGAGAGGGATGAGGGACGGGTGGGATTGAGGAGGGTGGAGTGCTGTGAGAGGGGATGAGAGCCGGGTGGGATTGAGGAGGGTGGAGTTCTGTGTGAGGGTGAGGGACGGGTGGGATTGAGGAGGGTGGAGTGCTGTGAGAGGGATGAGGGACGGGTGGGATTGTGGAGGGTGGAGTGCTGTGTGAGGGTGAGGGACAGGTGGGATTGAGGAGGGTGGAGTGCTGTGAGAGGGGATGAGGGACGGGTGGGATTGAGGAGGGTGGAGTTCTGTGTGAGGGTGAGGGACGGGTGGGATTGAGGAGGGTGGAGTTCTGTGTGAGGGTGAGGGACGGGTGGGATTGAGGAGGGTGGAGTGCTGTGTGAGGGATGAGGGACGGGTGGTATTGAGGAGGGTGGAGTGCTGTGAGAGGAGATGAATGGGTGGGATTTAGGAAGTGCTGTGAGGCGGTGAGGGACGGGTGGGATTCAGGAGGGTGGAGTGCTGTGAGAGGGGATGAGGGACGGGTGGGATTGAGGAGGGTGGAGTGCTGTGTGAGGGGGATGAGGGACGGGTGGGAATGAGGAGGGTGGAGTGCTGTGAGGGGGATGAGGGACGGGTGGAATTGAGGAGGGTGGAGTGCTGTGAGAGGGAATGAGGGACGGGTGGGATTGAGGAGGGTGGAGTGCTGTGAGGGGGATGAGGGACGGGTGGGATTGAGGAGGGTGAAGTGCTGTGAGGGGGATGAGGGACAGGTGGGATTGAGGAGGGTGGGGTGCTGTGAGAGGGGATGAGGGACGGGTGGGATTGAGGAGGGTGGAGTGCTGTGTGAGGAGGATGAGGAACGGGTGGAATCGAGGAGGGTGGAGTTCTGTGAGAGGGATGAGGGACGGGTGGGATTGAGGAGGGTGGAGTTCTGTGAGAGGGATGAGGGACGGGTGGGATTGTGGAGGGTGGAGTGCTGTGTGAGGGTGAGGGACAGGTGGGATTGAGGAGGGTGGAGTGCTGTGAGAGGGGATGAGGGACGGGTGGGATTGAGGAGGGTGGAGTTCTGTGTGAGGGTGAGGGACGGGTGGGATTGAGGAGGGTGGAGTTCTGTGTGAGGGTGAGGGACGGGTGGGATTGGGGAGGGTGGAGTGCTGTGTGAGGGATGAGGGACGGGTGGAATTGAGGAGGGTGGAGTGCTGTGAGAGGAGATGAGGGATGGGTGGGATTTAGGAGGGTGGAGTGCTGTGAGGCGGTGAGGGACGGGTGGGATTCAGGAGGGTGGAGTGCTGTGAGAGGGGATGAGGGACGGGTGGGATTGAGGAGGGTGGAGTGCTGTGTGAGGGGGATGAGGGACGGGTGGGAATGAGGAGGGTGGAATGCTGTGAGGGGGATGAGGGACGGGTGGAATTGAGGAGGGTGGAGTGCTGTGAGAGGGAATGAGGGACGGGTGGGATTGAGGAGGGTGGAGTGCTGTGAGGGGGATGAGGGACGGGTGGGATTGAGGAGGGTGAAGTGCTGTGAGGGGGATGAGGGACAGGTGGGATTGAGGAGGGTGGGGTGCTGTGAGAGGGGATGAGGGACGGGTGGGATTGAGGAGGGTGGAGTGCTGTGTGAGGAGGATGAGGAACGGGTGGAATCGAGGAGGGTGGAGTTCTGTGAGAGGGATGAGGGACGGGTGGGATTGAGGAGGGTGGAGTTCTGTGAGAGGGATGAGGGACGGGTGGGATTGAGGAGGGTGGAGTGCTGTGTGAGGGTGAGGGACGGGTTGGATTGAGGAGGGTGGAGTGCTGTGAGAGGGGATGAGGGACGGGTGGGATTGAGGAGGGTGGAGTGCTGTGTGAGGGTGAGGGACGGGTGGGATTGAGGAGGGTAGAGTGCTGTGAGGGGGATGAGGGACGGGTGGAATTGAGGAGGGTGGAGTGCTGTGAGGGGGATGATGGATGGGTGGGATCAAGGAGGGTGGAGTGCTGTGTGAGGGGGATGAGGGATGGGTGGGATTGAGGAGGGTGGAGTTCTGTGAGAGGGATGAGGGACGGGTGGAATTGAGGAGGGTGGAGTGCTGTGAGAGGATGAGGGACGGGTGGGATCAAGGAGGGTGGAGTGCTGTGAGGGGGATGAGGAACGGGTGGGATCGAGGAGGGTGGAGTGCTGTGTGAGGGGGATGAGGGACGGGTGGGATTGAGGAGGGTGGAGTGCTGGGAGAGGGGATGAGGGATGGGGGGGAGTGAGGAGGGGGGAGTGCTGTGAGAGGGGATGACGGACGGGTGGGATTGAGGTGGGTGGAGTGCTGTGAGAGGGGTTGAGGGACGGGTGGGATTGAGGAGGGTGGAGTGCTGTGAGAGTGATGAGGGACGGGTGCGATTGAGGAGGGTGGAGTTCTGTGTGAGGCGGTGAGGGATGGGTGGGATTGAGGAGGGTGGAGTGCTGTGAGGGGGATGAGGGATGGGTGGGATTGAGGAGGGTGGAGTGCTGTGTGAGGGTGAGGGACGGGTAGGATTGAGGAGGGTGGAGTGCTGTGAGGGGGATGAGGGACGGGTGGGATTGAGGAGAGTGGAGTGCTGTGTGAATGTGAGGGACGGGTGGGATTGAGGAGGGTGGAGTGCTGTGAGGGGGATGAGGGACGGGTGGGATTGAGGAGGGTGGAGTGCTGTGAGAGGGGATGAGGGACGGGTGGGATTGAGGAGGGTGGAGTGCTGTGAGAGGGGATGAGGGACGGGTGGGATTGAGGAGGGTGGAGTGCTGTGAGAGGGGATGAGGGACGGGTGGGATTGAGGAGGGTGGAGTGCTGTGTGAGGATGAGGGACGGGTGGGATTGAGGAGGGTGGAGTGCTGTGAGAGGGGATGAGGGACGGGTGGGATTGAGGAGGGTGGAGTTCTGTGTGAGGGTGAGGGACGGGTGGGATTGAGGAGGGTGGAGTGCTGTGTGAGGGATGAGGGACGGGTGGAATTGAGGAGGGTGGAGTGCTGTGAGAGGAGATGAGGGATGGGTGGGATTTAGGAGGGTGGAGTGCTGTGAGGCGGTGAGGGACGGGTGGGATTCAGGAGGGTGGAGTGCTGTGAGAGGGGATGAGGGACGGGTGGGATTGAGGAGGGTGGAGTGCTGTGTGAGGGGGATGAGGGACGGGTGGGAATGAGGAGGGTGGAGTGCTGTGAGGGGGATGAGGGACGGGTGGAATTGAGGAGGGTGGAGTGCTGTGAGAGGGAATGAGGGACGGGTGGGATTGAGGAGGGTGGAGTGCTGTGAGGGGGATGAGGGACGGGTGGGATTGAGGAGGGTGAAGTGCTGTGAGGGGGATGAGGGACAGGTGGGATTGAGGAGGGTGGGGTGCTGTGAGAGGGGATGAGGGACGGGTGGGATTGAGGAGGGTGGAGTGCTGTGTGAGGGGGATGAGGAACGGGTGGAATCGAGGAGGGTGGAGTTCTGTGAGAGGGATGAGGGACGGGTGGGATTGAGGAGGGTGGAGTTCTGTGAGAGGGATGAGGGACGGGTGGGATTGAGGAGGGTGGAGTGCTGTGTGAGGGTGAGGGACGGGTTGGATTGAGGAGGGTGGAGTGCTGTGAGAGGGGATGAGGGACGGGTGGGATTGAGGAGGGTGGAGTGCTGTGTGAGGGTGAGGGACGGGTGGGATTGAGGAGGGTAGAGTGCTGTGAGGGGGATGATGGATGGGTGGGATCAAGGAGGGTGGAGTGCTGTGTGAGGGGGATGAGGGATGGGTGGGATTGAGGAGGGTGGAGTTCTGTGAGAGGGATGAGGGACGGGTGGAATTGAGGAGGGTGGAGTGCTGTGAGAGGATGAGGGACGGGTGGGATCAAGGAGGGTGGAGTGCTGTGAGGGGGATGAGGAACGGGTGGGATCGAGGAGGGTGGAGTGCTGTGTGAGGGGGATGAGGGACGGGTGGGATTGAGGAGGGTGGAGTGCTGTGAGAGGGGATGAGGGACGGGTGGGATTGAGGAGGGTGGAGTGCTGTGAGAGGGGATGAGGGACGGGTGGGATTGAGGAGGGTGGAGTGCTGTGAGAGGGGATGAGGGACGGGTAGGATTGAGGAGGGTGGAGTGCTGTGAGAGGGGTTGAGGGACGGGTGGGATTGAGGAGGGTGGAGTGCTGTGAGGGTGATGAGGGACGGGTGCGATTGAGGAGGGTGGAGTTCTGTGTGAGGCGGTGAGGGATGGGTGGGATTGAGGAGGGTGGAGTGCTGTGAGGGGGATGAGGGATGGGTGGGATTGAGGAGGGTGGAGTGCTGTGTGAGGGTGAGGGACGGGTAGGATTGAGGAGGGTGGAGTGCTGTGAGGGGGATGAGGGACGGGTGGGATTGAGGAGAGTGGAGTGCTGTGTGAATGTGAGGGACGGGTGGGATTGAGGAGGGTGGAGTGCTGTGAGGGGGATGAGGGATGGGTGGGATTGAGGAGGGTGGAGTGCTGTGAGAGGGGATGAGGGACAGGTGGGATTGAGGAGGGTGGAGTGCTGTGAGAGGGGATGAGGGACGGGTGGGATTGAGGAGGGTGGAGTGCTGTGAGAGGATGAGGGACGGGTGGGATTGAGGAGGGTGGAGTGCTGTGAGAGGATGAGGGATGGATGGCAGAGGAGGGAGAGGGGCTGGGGGCGTTTCCACAGGTGCAGCCACACTCTGCCCTCAGACACCAGACAAGCACATTTGGTTCCAAACAACTGGCTTATTGATCATTACAGAATGTCTCTGGTGCTTCCTGCTCCCTCCCCTCTCCCTTCCCCTTTCCCCAACCATGATTCCCCTCTCCGTGCCCCCTTCCCAGTCTCAGTCCGAGATAGAGACCCATATCAGAATCAGGTTCACCATCACTCACAGATGTCCATATGTCATGAAATTTATTTTTTATGGTAGTACAGTGCAATATATAAAATTACTGCAGTACTGTACAAAAGTCTTAGGCACACTAGCTGTTAAAGGACAAAAGTTTAGGGGTAACATGAGGGGGAACTTCTTTACTCAGAGAGTGGTGGCTGTGTGGAACGAGCTTCCAGCAGAAGAGGTTGAGGCAGGTTCGATGTTGTCGTTGAAAGTTAAATTCGGTAGATATATGGACAGGGAAGGAATGGAGGTTATGGACCGAGTGCAGATCAGTGGGACTAGGTGAGAGTAAGAGTTCGGCACGGACTAGAAGGGCCGAGATGGCCTGTTTCTGTGCTGTAATTGTTATATGGTTATATGTACCTAAGACTTTTGCACAGTACTGTAATTCGATGAATTATTAGAAAAGTAGTGGCACAAAATATATTTTAAAAAATTAACTCTTGGCATATGAGGTGACATTGAGTGCAAATCCCTTATGGTCATTCTGATTAGGACGTGTGGTGGAATTTCATTACTGCTGCTGTCAAAATCCTGGAAGGTCACTGAGGAATCACTGTCTCTGCAGGGAGCCGCAATTCGACCCAGTGGCTGACCACTGCCTGTGGAGAAGCTGATCTTCCAGGATTTTGATGGCAATGGTGGTGAAATTGCACAGCGTGTCCTAGTCAGAATGATGGGTGACTCAGAAGTGAATCTGCAGGTGATGGCATTCCCATGTCCGAGTTGTCCTTGCCCTGTCAGAGAGTGGGTTTACAAGATGCTGCCAAGACTACATAAGCAAAAGCTTTAAAAATTGCTTTGCTGTGATGTGCTTGGCAAAGCTATTAATAAAATACTTCAGTAAATGAAGTACTGCGAACTGCAGAGTCAGTTTATGATGGACAGCGTGTGATAAATGCATCCAGAGGAATTCACACACAATGCTGGAGGAACTCAGCAGGTCAGGCAGCATCTATGGAAATGAATAAATAGTCAACGTTTCGGGCTGACATATTCCTTCAGGACTGGAGAGGAAGGGGGAAGGCCCCAGAATAAAAAGGTTGGGGGAGAGGAAGGGGAGAGCTAGAAGGTGATAGGCGAAGCCGTGTGGGGTGGGAAAGGTAATCATGGCTGCAGTAGCAAGGCTGGGTGAGTACCTGGTCGAAGAGTTGGAGGGCTGTAGAGATCCAGGTACCCTCCTCCTCCTCCCCTCACCTTTTTATTCTGACACCTTACTCCTTCTTTTCCAGTCCTAATGACGGGTCTCAGCCCGAAACATCGACTGTTTATGTTTTTCCATCGAAACTGCCTGACTTGCTGAGTTCCTCCAACATTTTGTGTGTGTGTGTGTGTGTGTGTGTGTGTGTGTGTGTGTGTGTATGTGTGTGTTGCTCTGGATTTCCAGCATCTGCTGAATCTCTTGTGTTAGCAATAATGTCCTGCCTTGCTTCCATTACTGGAATTGTGCCTTCAGCATTTTAGATTCTACAAGCTGCTAATTCCTCTGCTAAGCACAGTTGTGTAGAACCTTTAAATACTGCAAAGCGTCCCAAAGTACAGCACCAGAAGGAAACTGATTCTGAATCAGATTGTAATTCAACAAACTGCCGTGCTGGGTGTTTGAAACAAAAACCGGAACTGTTAGTCAGACAGTATATATGAAACGAGAAACAGAGTTAACATATTAAAACAATGAGTAATTTTTTCATCTTGAAAATTGACTATTTTGCTTTCCACAGATGCACAATTAACTTTCTGAGTGTTTTCTTTTTTCTTAAAAAACTATTACAATGGATAATTCAAATCCTGATCAATTAGTCAGGTTTGCAAATGAAAAAGAAACATTTTAAGAATAAGGAGCAAGGGGCAGAGAGGGTTAATGAAGGAATATTAAAGCTTCAGCACTAGACATCTGAAAGCATAGCTACACTAGTGAAGCATTAAATTCAAAGATGTGCATGAAACCAGAAAGAACGCAGAGACCTTGGAGAGCTGTGAGGTTAGATGGGAAGATACTCAACTTCTGAGGCACATCAAAAGGCAGCGGACATCTGTCTCCCAGAGCTAGCTGCTGTCCGAGCAATGTTAAGGCTGTGTAGCACTGACGCCCTGGTCAAGTCGGTCGGTCGGACGATTGAACAGGATATACAAAAGTCCAAACCAGCAAAGAAGAAGTTTCTGCGCAAGATCAAACTTCTCTTCAGTCAGAATCCATGTTGAAGCCCTAGATCCTCCAGATTGAGAAACACAAATTGATGGACGGGTTTGCTAGACTGTAAAGCAATTTGAGGTCTTCCCATTTTTTTCTCTTGCACACAGCTTGATGTTTTGTGGAAGTACTTGTTGCATATTCAGGACTGCTTGCCTAATAGGAAATGTTATCTGTGTAATGTTGTACCTGCAGGATATTGCACAGGTCACATTTTCACACTATTGCAAAATATGTCATAACTTTCCCATGATTGTCCTTTTCTCGGGGCGTGATAACTAATTTCTGTCGAGTTTCAAATGCTTGTTTAAACTTGACAATTCATTCTATTGCCTTTGTGAAATTCAAACAACAATGAGCCAACACCAGCGGCTTTAATGCAGTGAAATGTTTCGAGATATTTCTCAGGAGGGGAAATCAAAGCTGATTTAACACTGAGCTGCATGTTGGGCTAATAGGGACTGATGGCTAAAAGCTTCGTCAGTGGGATAGATTGTCCCAAAGGAGAGAGAGAGAGTCTCGCAGATCACCCAGCACACATGTTCTGCATACCCTTTCTGAATATCGTCACCCACCCCCCGAACTCCCTTACTCACAGACACACTCTCAACCAACTCTGGTCACTTTTCATCTTCTATTGCTGCTGTTTGACATATTTATATGTACAACTGCTTGTTTTATTGTAATTGTGTCAGTAACATTTTACTGTCTCACACCAACATGCACCTTATGTCAACCTGTCAGTCTTTAGGCTGTGCCATTCAGGGGCTTGTGTTAATTTCATGTTGTGCTGCCTGTGCTAGACCGTAACTGTATGTGCTGTATGTGACTACATCTACACCTTTTTCCAGAACGCTGTTTCATTTGCCGGTGTACATGTGTATCTCTGAATGACAATAAACTTAAACTTGAACTCTGGGTCATGATACCTAAAGTTGAAGAAATAACAAGAGGCAGGAAACTTAGGACTGCAGCTGTCATCTGGGATAATTCTTCATCTCTTTATTATTAATAAGGAAAGAAAATTAGTTCTGTTCCAGTCCTCTGGAACTACGCCGTGCCCAATATCAGGTCCGGTTTCAGATGGCGTTGGTGATCTCTAGTGACTACTTACCAGAGAAAAAGTACAAAACAAGGAAAACTATTAAATAGCTTATTAATAGCAATCAATGCCATCAATGGGGAGGCGAGCAGAAGTGGAGGTGCCTGTTCGAGGCCGGTGAATGCGGAGGCGGAGTTGAAGTAGAGCTAAGGCAGAGACGTGGCATCCCCAAGAGTGAGGGGAGTCCCAAACTCTGATTGATTTAAGCGCTGGGCTGAATCAAGGCAGTGGGGTTCAGGCCCCTGCGTGGTCCAAGAATAAGGAGTGACCGATGTTCTGACCATTTAAGCCAGTGGTCCCCGACCTCTGGGCTGCAGACTGATACCGGGACCCGAAGCACGCAGGGGCGCAGCGGTAGCTGGGACGCACCCAGCACATCTTTAAGAAAAAAGCCGAAATAAACAAACTAAATAATTAGGTGCCACCGGCATGTAAATGTCGGCCCAGGTCAGAGGCGATTGCCGATTCTCCACGCAATCGACAATTGCCTCTGGTCTGGGCCGACATTTATGTGCCCCGCAGCACCTAATTAACTTGTTTATTTCGGCTTTTTTCTTAAAGATGTGCTGGGTGCGTCCCAGCTACCGCTGCGCCCCTGCGTGCTTTGCGGCCTGGTATCGGTCCGTGGCCCGGAGGTTGGGGACCACTGATTTAAGCACTGGGCCTGGATGAAGAGGAGAGGCTATCGGTATCGGAGACGAGACGAGGATCAGTCCTGTCCAGTTCTGCTTGCTGCTGTGTGACATTTCAGTACAGCGATGAACTGAGGCCGTGGTCTGCACCAGCTGCAGTGATGCCTGGCTTCACGTCTGTGGTCCTGCGACATTTACTCAGTTCTGTGCTGAACTGAGGCTGTGGCCTGCACCAGCTGCAGTGGTGCCTGTCTCTCATAAAATTTTAGTTGTGAAGATGTTTGCTGACTTCTACTTTTTGCACAATTCATTTCTTTTCTCTGTGAGCATTGGGTGCTTGGCAGTCTTCTTTTTTAAATGGGTTCTTTTGAGGTTTATTTTGTTTTGTGACTGCCTGTAAGGAGACAAATCTCAATGTTATACAATGTATACATACTTTGATATGCTGAATGTTCGTTCCCACTTTTTCTTTGAGACTATTTATATCCTTCGAGGACACTTTGACATTCACCTTTCTGTGAGTAGCCAGTCTTCTCCCATCTGCTTCTCTGTCTCTCATTTCTATTCTCACTTCCCCTTTTGATACTTTTGTAATCACCCTGGTGCTTGCTGGTATCTACAACCCGATACTTGTCGTAAGCAGCCTTGGTTTGCTTTCTCTTCCTCAATATTTCTTTTGCAATCAGGGAGCTCAAAATTTGTTTCTTTTTTCCTTGATTCTTGTTTTAATGGACCTGAACCATCTCTTCTATAAAGAATAAAGTCTCCACGGCTTTTTGAGTGAAGGCATTCAAAATCTCACAATCCTTTTGGGAAACGAAGTTCTTCCTCATCTCAGGCCTTTCTCTGAGGCCTTGATCTCTGGCACTAGATTCTCCAGCAAACATATTCACCACATCCATGTTATCAGCAACAAGCAGAGTGCCTGCCCTGAGGGGTGGGGGTCCCTGATTATGGATGCTGCTTTCCTGTGATAGCACTCTGAGCAGATGTAGTCAATGGTGGGGAGGGCTTTACCCAGGATGGACTGGGCTGTATCCACTACTTTTTCTAGGATTTTCCATTCAAGGGTGCTGGTGTTTTCACACCAGGCCGTGATGCAGCCTGTCAATATACTCTCCATCACACACCTATAGAAGTTTGTCAAAGTTTTATTTGTCATGCCGAATCGTCACAAACTTCTAAGAAAGTAGAGGTGCTGCCCTGCTTTCTTTGTAATGGCATTTACGTGCTGGGCCCAGACAGATCCACGGAAGTGATAGTGTCAAGGAATTTTTATTTGGACAGGTATGAAGTGTTGTATTTTAGTGAGTCTTGAAGCCTATCAGAAGAGTTCCACAGGTGATTTATTTAGAAGAGGTTCAGGTTTAGGATTAGACTGTTCATACAACATAGTGGCACTGAATGGAATCGCCAATGCGGAGCTCAATTGTGTCTAAAATTCTGGCTTCACTGTGTTTGCAACTTTGCCAGGAGTTTTTCTAATAGTCTAGATGACAGCAAAAGGTGATCCTTTGGTGGAAGTTGGGAAAGTATAGGAACGTTGCAGGAGATTATTTTGGATCAGAATATTACTGGTCTGAACACTCAGGTGCATCTAATTGTTATTTTTCTCAGCTCAAATCCATTTGCCTTTGGGGATGACTAAAAGTACAAGGTGGTATACTGTATATTGCAACAGAGTGTCTGGGACTCCAGTGAAAAGTAGGACCAGAAGTTCTTCCCTTAGTTCCAAGATTTAAGAAAAAATGAATTAGTGGAATGATTGAGAATTAAATGAAGAAAACTGGACTCAAAAAAAAAAAGAAATTATTGGAGGGAAAGAAAGATTAAACTGAAAAAAAAAAGAAAAGTAAATTTTTAGCATTTTGTATTATAAAAAAAACCTCTGACAGCTTCTTAAAGGTGTCCAATTGCACGATCTCTGAATCTTTACAGTTCAGCATAAATCTTGTATTTAAAGCATCCGTTGGTTGATTCGAATGAGTTCAGCTCTTTGAAGTTTCATCTATCTATCTATCTATTTATTTATTGAGATGAATTACGGAATAGGCCCTTCTTTCCAGCCCTTTGAGCTGTGTTGCCCAGCAACCCCTGATTTAACCCTAGCCTAACTACAGGATAACTTACAATGGCCAGTTAACTTACCAACTGGTGTGTCTTTGGATGACGGAGCACCCAGAGGAAACCCACATGGTCACGGGGAGAACGTACAGGCCCCTTACACACAGTGGTGCGAATTGAACCCAGGTTCCTGGCACTGTAAAACATTGAGCTAACCACCACACCACCGTGTTGTCCTGTGGTCAGTGGTTAGTGTAAGTTCAATAACTGCATCACCTCATAGCAACCTCCTGTTCCCACGAGGCAAAATGATACTTTATACTTTATACTTATACTTTATTGTCACCAAACAATTGGTACTAGAACGTACAATCATCACAGCGATATTTGATTCTGTGCTTCACACTCCCTGGATTACAAATATTAAATATTAAAAATATTAAAAGTAGTTAAAATTAGTAAATATTAAAAATTTAAATTATAAATCATAAATAGAAAATAGAAAAATAGGAAGTAAGGTAGTGCAAAAAAACTGAAAAGGCAGGTCCGGATATTTGGAGGGTTTGGCCCAGACCCGGGTCAGGATCCATTCAGCAGTCTTATCACAGTTGGAAAGAAGCTGTTCCCAAATCTGGCCATACGAGTCTTCAAGCTCCTGAGCCTTCTCCCGGAGGGAAGAGGGACGAAAAGTGTGTTGGCTGGGTGGGTCGTGTCCTTGATTATCCTGGCAGCACTGCTCCAACAGCGTGCGGTGTAAAGTGAGTCCACGGACGGAAGATTGGTTTTGTGTGATGTGCTGCGCCGTGTCACAATCTTCTGCAGCTTCTTTCAGTCTTGGACAGGAAAACTTCCATACCAGGTTGTGATGCACCCTAGAAGAATGCTTTCTACAGTGCATCTATAAAAATTAGTGAGGGTTTTAAGGGACAGGCCAAATTTCTTTAGTTTTCTCAGGAAGTGAAGGCTCTGGTGGGCCGTCTTGGCAGTGAATGATGGGAAGGTATCCACCAGGTTTGCAGATCTTGCCCACATATTGCTGGCTCACTTACGTTATATTGCATGAGGGACTAGTACCCGAAACAGGTTGTTACTTTCCCAGTAAATTCTGGCAAAATGTAGATACTGTGAACACTCTGACTACGTGTAACTGGTGTCATTGCTTTCGTACCTCTGTACTGACATATCTCTAGAACAATTAAGCCACGAACACCACTGGAATGTCGACTGTCCATTTCCCTCCACAGGTGCTGCCTGACCCACTGATTTCCTCCTGTATCTTGTAAGTTTCTCCAGATACAGCAGCTGCAGTCTCTTGTATCCACACAAACAATTACTTCATGAGTTCCGTCTTTCTGTGACACAAGAAATGACACAGGCAGCCCATTGCCACCATTGAAGTGCCTCATTGTTTTGTGATTAGATGGGAATCATTGGTTCAGGACAAGGGCCCACTGTGATCGTTTACACACTGTATTATTTTTGCCTCTGAACCTAGAGTTGTGGTTTGCTCCAGAAAATGAACACAAAATCTAGACTGATATTGCAGTACAGTACAGTGTATAATTGAAGAGGAACTGTCCTATTAGAGGTTTTACAGACAAGATTTTAAACCAGATCATATCTGTCCTGTGAGGTGGATGTCAAAACTGCTCTGTGATCTAATCCTGCTACCTTGGCATATAGTTATCCCCCACCATCATCACTAGGGTGCCATTGCTGATGGTTAAAATCAGCTCAAACACGAGGAAATCTGCAGATGATGGAATTTCAAGCAACACACATCAAAGTTGCTGATGAACGCAGCAGGCCAGGCAGCATCTCTAGGAAGAGGTACAGTCGACGTTTTGGGCCGAGACCCTTTGTCAGGACTAACTGAAAGAAGGGTCTTGGCCTGAAACGTCGACAGTACCTCTTCCTAGAGATGCTGCCCGGCCTGCTGCGTTCACCAGCAACTTTTATGTGTGTTGGTTAAAATCAGCTGCTGTTTTCTCTAGATTATAAAAGTGATGACATATAATTCACTGATTTTGCAATGCCTTCAGATATCATGAAAAATACTTCCTGTGCAGTTCCATGCGTCCTCTGGTTATGAACACCTGGCTTATGGACATCTGTCCATATCTGCAAGGTCCCATAATACAAACGACTCCTAAGAACAGCAGAACTAGATTTCTCTCTCTCCCTTTCTCCTTTTCTCTGTCTCTCTTGCTCCCCTTCTCTCTCTCTGTCTACCAGCTGTCTTCTCTCCTCTTTCTCTCCCCCACCCTCCCTCTCAATCTCTCTTTTTTCTCTCTCCTCCCCACTCACTCTCAGTTGCTCTTCCTCGCTCTCCCTCCCTTTGCCTTCTCTCTCTCTCCAGCTCTCTCCATTCTTCTCAATCTCTTTCTCGCAATCTTTCTCTCCATCCTCTCGCCCTCCCTCTCTTCCCCACCTCCTTCTCGATCTCCCTCTCCCCTCACCCTCTGTCAACCCCTCCTCTGTCCCAATCTCTTGTTCTATCTCTCCCTCCTTCCCCTCTCCCTACTTCTCCTCCCTCCCTCTCTCTTAATTTCTCCTTTCCTCCCTATCCCTCTCTCTATTCCTATCCCTCTCTCTATCCCTAACCCTAACCCTCTCTCTATCCCTAATCCTATCCCCCCCGTCTCCTCAGCCCCATTGGGTGATGTAATTGGTGGAAACGTATATAATTCACAATCACCAGCATTAAGTTGGGGTTCATGTTAAGAGGCCGGTCCGACGTGATGACGTAGTTACATAAAGTTCTGTTACAGCGCTTTGTGTTCAGTGTTTGGAGTACAATAAGTAAGTTGTTACAGTTTTCCTTAAAAAGAAGACACCTCTGCCATTTTATTTGTGAAAATCTACATCCCCCCTCTCTCTCTCTCTCATAATTCTTTCATTTCAGTCTTATGTGTTTTTAATGCCATTCATTACAAAATTATTCTGGGTTGCAGTAGTGGGTGAATCAGCTTCATTATATGGACTGGGACGTCAGTGCAGGCGGTGCAGACAGAGCAGATTTTTTTGACATAGCATCCGGGAGGATTTCTTAAATCAACACGCAGAGAGTCCAACAAAAGGAGTGGCCTTTCTGTGCCCGATATTGGGTAATGTGTCTGGTCATGTGAGTGACCTTTCAGTGGGTGAGTTGTTAGGGAACAGTGATCGTAACTTCTTAAGTTTTAAGATAGCTATGTTTTAAGGATACGTATAGACTTTGAGAGAGAGAGTATTCGATTGGCGCAGGGCAAATTATGAGAGTATTAGGCAGGGACTAGGGAGAGTTAATTGTGTTTTTGGGCGAGTCCATGTCTGACATGTGGAGGGTATTTAAGAACCAGCTGCGTGGAGTATGGTACAAATATGTTCAGGCAAGGAGATACGACATGTGCCATAAGGAGGTATTGTACAAGCTTGGTTTGTTTTCTCTGGAGTGGTAAGATGTGATAGGAGTTTATACAATTGTGAGAGGCATAGACAAAGTAGACAGCGTTAAAATGTCTAATACTAGAGGGCATTCATTTCAGATGACGGGGGCAAGTTTTTTTCACCGTAAGTACTAGGAATGCTCTGCCTATGGTTGTGATGAAGTCAGATAAAATAGGGACATCCCAGAGGCTCTAACACAGGGGTTCCCAACCTTGTTTATGCCATGGACCCCCACCTCTAAATGAGGGGTCTGTGGACTGCAGGTTGGGAACACCTGCTCTAAGGTATACAAATGATGTTCAAGGAAATGGAAGGATTTGGGCATTGTGTAGGCAAAGGGGATTCATTTAGTTGAGGATTTGATTACTAATTTAATTAAACACTCAGCATTGAGAGCTGAATAGCCTGTTCCTGTGCTGTACTGGCCTGTGTTCCATGTTCTACATGTGGTCATGATATTGAGTGATATTTGTTTGCTTCATTATACAGACAAAATCAACTTATGGACGTTTATAAAAATGAAAACCATTTATTACCCAGCTTATAACTTTTGTTCTTGTTTTCAGAGCAGTTTACGAGGGCAAGAAGCACAGGCTTTGTTGGTAATGCCCACTTGCTGAGTGTGAATTACATAAATGAAGTTTGTGCGTGATGGGCATTCTCTAAATGTGATATTAATGTTGTAATTGCAGCTCCTGTACAGAGGGGTGCGCTGTTGGGACAGTGAACATGCTCACGATTGCTGCTGGCCAGTGATTTTTAAAACATTGTTAATAAAGGTAGGCAGGCAGTTTTTGTACATCTGTTACACACAGACACACACTCACATAGGCCAAGCAACTGCTGAGGCTGGATAGATGACACGGATATGCATTTGTCAGTGAATATGCTGATACACTCATCACTAACTGGGGATTCGAAAGCGGACCCTCAGTTCCTTTTCTAGGGAGGATAACGTGCAGTCCCCAGCTGTTGCTTTCCTGGGATTTTGTCAAAGCAGTTTCTAGTTTTCTCCAGAAAGTTGTTTTGCATTCTTACAAAGGGTGGAAGCTGCGAGAACCACAATTAGAAAAGATGTGAAGGAATTATAGATAGTATGGAAGAGAATGGCAGATTGTTTGCATCATGGTCTGTTATGGCAGGGTTGTAAGAAGCTGCAGAAAAGAGTGGATTTGGCCCGATGTATTATTTTAAATTTTATTGAGATACAGCACGATTGAGATTGAGCTGTGCTGCCCAACAACCCCCCAATATAATCCTAGTTTAATCACAGGACAATTTACAGTGACCAATTAACGTACCAACTGGTACATTTTTGGACTGTGGGAGGAAACCGGAGCACCCGGAGAAAACCCACACAGTCAAGAGGAAAATACACAAACTCCTTTATGGGCAGCATGAGAATTGAACCGGGGCTGCTGGTATTGTAAAGCATCGTGCTAGCCACTACACTACCGTGCCATCTTTATACATCATGGACACTTCTGTCCCCATCATTGGCAGTACCTACAGGAGGTGCTGCTCCAAGAAGGCAAAATCCACTTTCAAAGATTCCTGGCATCCGGGCTACGCTATCCGTTTGCAGCTACTGACAGGCAGGAGGCTCGGAGGCCTGAAGTTCCCCACCACCATGCTCGAGGGAAGCTATTTCCCTTCAACCACTCAGTTCTTGAACCAGCTGGCACGCCCGAAAGATTCTGCAGATACTAGAAATCCAGAGCAACGCACACAAAGTGCTGGAGGAACTCGGGAGTATCTCTGAAAATGAATAAATAATTGATTAGATTAGATTAGATTAGATTATGAGGACACGCAGTCCTCTTTTATTGTCATTTAGTAATGCATGCATTAAGAAATGATACAATATTCCTCTGGTGTGATATCACAAAAACACAGGACAGACCAAGACTGAAAAACTAACAAAACCACATAATTATTACATATAGTTACAACAGTGCAACAATACCATAACTTGATGAAGAACAGTCCATGGCACAGTAAAACGTTCAAAGTCTCTCGAATGTCCCACATCTCACGCAGACGGGAGAAGGAAGAAAACTCTCCCTGCCATGCCCGACCACAGTCCGACTCTGAGTCGTCTGAAAACTTCGAGCCTCCGACACCGAGCACCATCTCTGCCGAACACTTCGACCCCAGCCTCGGTTGCCAGCAGCAAGCAAAGCCGAGGATCTTGGGGCCTTCCCTCCAGAGATTCTCGATCGCACAGCAGCAGCGGCAGCGAACCGGGCATTTCAGAAGTTTCTCCAGATATTCCTCTGTGCTTCTCATGTCTGTCTCCATCAAATCAGAATTATTCACGGCATCCTACTTACAAATACGATATCATTTCAGTGGAGAGCTGCGCGCGCTGCATCGCGCCGCCATCTTCTCCTCCAACCTCTCAAGAATTGATGTTTGCGGCTGAGACTTTCATCAGGACTGGAAAAGAAGGGGGCTAAATCAAAATAAGAAGGTTGGGGAGAGGTGGGGGCAAGCTAGTCTGGGTGATCACATGGTCATAGAGTTGAAGGGTGGCTGATTCATGACATGAAGTACAGTACATTTATTCTGAAAGTATGTTGACAGAATACAACTCTGAGATTTGTCTTCCTGCAGGCAGCCACAAAACAAGGAAACACCATGAGACCCTCTGAAGAAAACATCAAACACTCAAAAATGCAAAAAAAAGAACAAACTGCACAAACTGCAAAAAGCAAGTGAATTATCAAACATCGAACCCAGAGCCCAATGGTATTCGGTTTAGTTCAGTTCAGTATCACGGCATTAGCCCACTGCAGGCCGGAGGGCAGAGATAAGTTTCGCAACACCATAACAACATTGATTACTTTGCACTAAAATGAACTACATTTTTTTTTGTTCTAATTAAGTTCTAACTCTGTTTTGTATAATTTTGTTCTAATAATTATTCTAATTCTGTTCTAATTCTTGTAAAATTGTGTATCATTTATTGTTCTATTCTGAACACTACTCATCTGATTCTTTGCGCCTGTGATGCCCTTGCAAGTAAGTTTTTATTATACCTGTGTAGACGTATACTTGCCAGATGGCAATAAACTTGACTTTGCCTTTGAATGATTCCAGGGAAGATGGACTGTGGTACATGGATAGATTGGAGATTCTGGGCATATTATCCTTTGCAGAGAGGAGATTTAAAGTAAATCTGATAGAAAACCATGAAAGATATAGGCAGAGTTAATAGCGATAGACTGTTCCAAATGGAAGAAGAATCAAGAACCAGAATAAGGGTGAATGGTAAGAGAATTTTTTAAGCATTTCAAGTTCATGTTCAAGTTTATTCCTATTCCACTGTACACGTGCATACCATCAAACGAGAAAATGTTCCTCCAGAGCAAGGAGAACAATACAGTGCATTCACATAACACATGAAGTAATATTACCTCATAATAATTAACAAAGAAATGGGTGCATTACAACACAAGTTTACAGTACAACACTGCTGATGCTTCATATGAGAAGAGACCTGCGTGGTGACAGGGAGTTTGGAACTCTCACAGCCCGGGGGGAGGAAGCTGTTTCCCATTCTAATAGTTCTTGTCCTAATGCTATGTTACCTCAAACCTGATGGTGAACTGTAAGCAATTCGAAGCTTAGAATCAGAATCAGAGTCAGAATCAGGTTTAATATCACCGGCATTATATTGTGAAATTTGTTGTCTTTGCAGCAGCAATGCAATGCAATACATGGTAATAGGGGAAATAGTGGAACACTGTAAGTAAATATATATAATAGTTAAATTAAAAAGTAGTGAGGCAGTGCTCCTGGGTTCAATGTCCATTCAGAAATCGGATGGGTGAGGGGAAGAAGCTGTTCCTGAATTGGTGAGTGTGTGCCTTCAGGTTTCTGTACCTCGTTCTTGATGGTAGCAATGAGAAGAGGGCATGACCTGGGTGATAGGGGTCCTGAGTGATGGACTGACTAAGTTTACAACTCCCTGCAGCTTACTTCAATCCTCTGCAGTAGCCCCTCCCCCACAATATCAGTTGGTGATGCAGCCAGTTAGAAAGCTCTCCACCATACACCTGTAGATATTTCTGAGTGTCTTCGTGACATAACAGATCTCCTCAAACTTCTGCTGAAAAATGGCCACTGCTGTGCCGTCTTTGTTAGCTGCATCGACATGTTGGCTCCAGGATCGATTCTCAGAGGTATGGATGCCCAGGAACTTGAAATTGCTCGCATTTTCCACTTCTGATCCCTCAATGAGGACTGCTGAGTGTTCCCTCGTCTTAGCCTTTCTGAAGTCCACAATCAGCTCTTTGGTCTTGCTGTCATTGAGTGCAGGTTGTTGCTGTGACACCACTCAACTAGCTGGTATATCTCGCTCCTCTCATCACCATCTGAAATTCTGCCAACAATAGTTGTATCAACAGCAAATTTATAGAGCACTAACCTGGAGTAGAGTAGTGAATTGAGTTTAGATTTTAGTATTCAGGAAGGAACATAAAAATGGTTGAAAGAGGGGAAGAGAAAACTACAGGGCTGTAAAAAGCAGGTTGGGCCTGGCTGGATTGTTCTTGCGTCGAACCAACGTGGACGGAAGAGACAACCAATTTCTTTCTGTGTGGTTACCTATGCGTGATTCTGTGGAGCATTTTGTTAATCCCTTGATTGACAGGGCAAGGTGCAATGATTGCTAATCAACCTGATTGTACTTCATATTGATATAGCTCCCTCTGCTGGCTGATCTGATATTGTACATCGTGCGGTATTACTGCTCAGTCTTTATACTCTATCTGTGACCTGGGTAATTTTTAATCTGGCCACTTGGTGGCATCCAAAAGCAGCCAGGTGTCATTCATTTCCCGGAATCCTCTCCTACCTTAAACACCAAGGTTTTTCCCAGAAAACAAATATGGTTGGGAATTGACATCAGCTGATACAGGACTTGGTAAAGGTGATCAAAGAGTATGTTTCAATCTCCTGGGGTATCCAAAACCAGGGGCTGTCAAAATAATCTAGTGATAAATTAAGGATTTGGAAGAAACATCTTTTATTATTATCCACAGAATGGTTAAAATGTGAAATTCAGCACCATATTGAGTAGTTAAGATGATTTATACAAATGCATTTAAGGTCAGGTTAGATATGTACGTAAGTGAGGAAAGAGTAGAAGGATATGCTGCTTTGTTACGATGAGGAATATTGGAAGGAAATTTGAGTGGAGTGTCAATTCTGGTATGAGGCAGTTGATTGGCCTGTGTTACATTGTATAGTCAGAGTAAGTCTCCATACAGGTTGTGATGTTGGTATGTATTTTGAAGATTCTATACTAGGTCATGTCCATTTTGTGACGAGCTTGGTTACAATTAAACTTAGGTCAGTTAGAGGAAAGTCTGATGTTGGAATTGGTTGTTTTTTATGCTTTTAATATGATGCTAGTTGAATTAATGCAAGACTAAAATTGTAGTTTTAACTGACACACAATCTGTATTTTTAACAAACTTTTTTTTCACAATATGTGGTGTTTTGCCTCCACCTACTGGCAGAAAAGCAGTATAGCAGTTACATAATGGTTTATCATCTTTTTCATTTTCATTGGCTAAGTGTGAGCACATGAGAAATGTCCTTTGACTGTGTGTCTTAATTGGTTATTTCTTATCATAAGAATTTGCCTTAGCTCAAGTATAAAAGAGCCAGTTTTTGCAAAGGCACCATCTTTTTTCCATGTTCTCTGTCTGTTCCTCTAGTCCATATGTTCTGTATATGTTTCTTTGTTTAAACTTTAAAATAAACAATTGTTGAAGCAACAATGTTTTCACTCACTCTTGGATTCCTAAAAGAACCCTGGATTCAGAAAAATTACCGAGATCCCATACTGGATATGTTGGGCTTGCTTTGCTTGGAGTAGCGGAGACTGGGTGGGATCTGATGGAGATGCACAAAGTCTTGAGTGACACAAATGGGGAAATGGTTGGAAACTTTTCCCCATAGCAGAAATGTCTAAAATCAGAAGGCGCAGGTTTAAGGTAAGGAGTGTGAAGATAGGTAGGAATCTGTAGAGGCTCTCTTCATCCACAGTTTGACTGGAATCTGGAAGACAATACAGTACATGAATGGGTATATTTACCCATGACTGTCCATCGGTCACAAACTTCATTTATGTAAGTCATACTCAACAAGTGGGTATCACTAACAAAGCTCATGGTTCTTGCCCTTGTAAACTGCTCTGAAAACAAGAACAAAAATTATAGATTGGGTAATAAATGGATTTCATTTTTCTAAATGTCCATAAATGGATTTTGCCTGTACAATTTAAAACAAAACAAAAATCACTCAATATCAAGGGCTACTCAGCCCTCAATGTGTAATAAATTAATGAAATTAGCAATCAGATGCTCAACTAAACGAACCCTCTTTGCCTACACAATGTCTAAATCTTTCCATTTCTGAACCGTCATGTCAATACACCAGTCATTGAAAGTGGGCATGCAGGTACAGCAGGCGGTGAAAAAGGCGAATGGTATGCTGGCATTTATAGCGAGAGGATTCGAGTACAGGAGCAGGGACGTACTACTGCAGTTGTACAAGGCCTTGGTGAGACCACACCTGGAGTATTGTGTGCAGTTTTGGTCCCCTAATCTGAGGAAAGACATCTTTGCCATAGAGGGAGTACAAAGAAGGTTCACCAGATTGATTCCTGGGATGGCGGGGCTTTCATATGAAGAAAGACTGGATGAATTGGGCTTGTACTCATTGGAATTTAGAAGATTGAGGGGGGGATCTGATTGAAACGTATAAGATCCTAAAGGGGTTGGACAGGCTAGATGCAGGAAGATTGTTCCCGATGTTGGGGAAGTCCAGAACGAGGGGTCACAGTTTGAGGATAGAGGGGAAGCCTTTTAGGACCGAGATTAGGAAAAACTTCTTCACACAGAGAGTGGTGAATCTGTGGAATTCTCTGCCACAGGAAACAGTTGAGGCCAGTTCATTGGCTATATTTAAGAGGGAGTTAGATATGGCCCTTGTGGCTACGGGGGTCAGGGGGTATGGAGGGAAGGCTGGGGCGGGGTTCTGAGTTGGATGATCAGCCATGATCATAATAAATGGCGGTGCAGGCTCGAAGGGCCGAATGGCCTACTCCTGCACCTATTTTCTATGTTTCTATGTTTCTATATCTTAGAGCCTCAGGAATGCCCCTATTGCACTTGTCTTCATCACAATCCCTGGGAGTGCATTCCCAGCACTCATAGTAAAAAACTTACCCCTCTCATCTTAAATGAATACCCTCTAGTATTAATAAGCACTTCAGTCAGCATTACATAGAAGGGTACTGCTGAGATGCTGGTAAATGCGATTGATATGGATTTGGTGAGCCAAAGGCCTGTATCTGAGCTGTGTGCCATGAATCTGTGAGTCTATAACAATCCTAACATCGCTAGTCCCATTAGTGGTATAACCATTTAATCAACAAAGGATTGGTGAGGTTCCCGCTGTTCAGAGTTTGAAGTACATATATATCACCATATACAAACCCGAGATGCGTTTTCTTGCAGGCATACTCAATAAATCCAATAACCATAATAGAATCAATGAAAGTCTGAACCATCAGGGTGGACAATCAGTGTGAAAAAGATAACAAACTCTGCAAATACAAAGAGAAATAATAATAATAATAATAATAAATAAGCAATACTCTATGACTCAATAACTATCGAGAACACACAATGAAGAATCCTTGTGAGTGAGTCTACAGGTTGTGGGAACAGATCAGTGATGGGGCAAGTGAAGTTACCTCCTCAGGTTCAAGAGCCTGATGGCTGAGGGGTAATAATTGTTTTCCCCACCAAAAACCCTAATCAGGATAAAAGATCAGGTAGCCTTGTTTTCATTAATCTTTATTTTCTGTCACATAACTTACACTGAGGTTTTCTTTCAATCAGCGCCATTAAGGGCATTTCATTTCAGGGACCTTAATTTGCCGAGTCCCTAACATCCTGTGTTCCTTCCTTAGACTTCACTACCTCTCTAAATCTTTCCTCCTGTAGACACCCCTTAAAACTGTCTCTTTGACCACGACAAGCAGTACTTCCCATTGGCCAGATATTTTAGTTCCAATTCCCATTCCTGTTCTGACATGTCAGTCCGTAGCCTCCTCTTGTGCCAAGATGAGGTTACCCTCAGCAACACCTTATATTCCCTCTGGGTGGCCTCCAACCTGATGGGATGAATATCGATTTCTCTTTCTGGTAAAAAAAACTCCCTCCCCCTCACCCCTTCTTCTAATTCCCCATGCCGGTCTCTTACCTCTCCCCCCTGCCCCCGAGTTCCCTCCTCCTTCCCTTTCTCCTGTGATCCCCTCTCCTCTCCATCAGATTCCTTCTTCTCCAGCCCTTGACCTTTCCCACCCACCAGGCTTCACCTATCATCTTCCAGCTTGTCCTTCTTTCCCTCCCCTAGCTTTTTATTCCAGCATCATCCCCCTTCCTTCTCAGTCCTGAAGAAGGGTCTTGGCCCGAATTGTCATCTGTTTATTCATTTCCATCGACGCTGTCTGACCTGCTGAGTTCCTCCAGCATTTTGTGTGTGTGTGTGTGTTGCTCCGGATTTCCAGCATCTGCAGATTTTCTTATGTATATTATCACCCTAGTTTAACTTCAAAATTAAATTTACTAATGCTCCTGTGAAATATCTTGATCTATTAAAGGTGATGTACAAATTGAAGTTATTATTGTTGAGTATTGGATTTACCAATTTTCACTCCAAGATTATTAACTATTTGGGATATATGATTTTGACTTACAGAGCAATTTACTTCTACAAGAAACAGTGCTGCGTTCCCTGTGCAGAGGATTACATTGCACCGAATGTAACATAATACAGCCAGTTTTTCATTTTGCAACATTTCACTTAATAAAATGTTTTCCAGGAATACACCCCTTCATAAATAAAGAAGTGGCTTTAATTCCAAATACATAATAACATTTAACAGGGGAGCAAACCAGCATTTGAATTGAAACTGGAAAGTGAGATTAACATAGTCATAGTCCTACTTTATTGATCCCGGGGGAAATTGGTTTTCGTTACAGTTGCACCATAAATAATTAAATAGTAATATGTAAATTATGCCAGGAAATAAGTTCAGGACCAGCCTATTGGCTCAGGGCGTCTGACCCTCCAAGGGAGGAGTTGTAAAGTTTGATGGCCACAGGCAGGAATGACTTCCTATGACACTCTGTGTTGCATCTCGGTGGAATGAGTCTCTGGTTGAATGTACTCCTGTGCATGGGCCAGATGCTGGAAAGTGAGATTAACTTGAATGTCTATTGACCAGCATGGATATAGCGGGCCAAATGGCCTATTTTACATTCTGTATAACTCTGATATATTAAGAGACAAAAGTCTTTAAAACGGTAAAAATATAATGTTGGTGCATGTTGTGAGTGTGAACTAAAGATTAATAGATTGGGTCATTAGCGGGAGTTGCCAACCCTTCCAGCATGTCTTGATGGGTTTAAGAACTTGAGATTAGTTATCAAAACCTTGCTGCAAGCAACACTCATGAGAAAACAAACAGAGGGGTGTGAAAAGAAAATTTCTCTTTGATTTGTAAAGCAAAATATTCATGGAGAAAATTATTGGGAGAATTGGGTAGCTATGGCAAAGAGCAAGCACATTCTTGATGGGCTGAATAGACAGCTGCCTCCTTCATACTGATTCTATCTTATTATAATTTGTGGGGGCTCCTTGGGCCAAAAATGAGTGTTATGCTGGTGTTAAAAAGTGAAATTTCTTCAAAATAATATGAGTAAAGTTAATTTGCAATTTTGCAAATATCTGTAAATTTGAAAATACAACTCTTTCAACTTCGGAAGGTCCAGATCCTTTCTAAAGACTCGAAACTTCCGGTCAAGATGACACCTGCATACAATGCTCCCTCGGTTGACATCTTCTGGATAGATCATGAAACCATATATTTCACTTCTTTTATGACTTTTACGTGTGCTTTTCATCTTGGATGTGATTCTGGAACTGTTGCAGCCTGTGGTTTGGTGTTTGGAGATTGTTTGGGTTGTTCCAGCACTCTGCATTCTCCAAGAGGATTCCGGGAGGCAGAAGCAGTGTGTGGGAACCTCATGGCAGGCAGGCTGTGGGAACCTCATGGCAGGCAGGCTGTGGGACAGGGCGCGAGCCCATGTTTGACTCTATTTCGCCTATTAAAGCTTCCATTGTTTGCCAATTAAAGGGACGAGGGAGATCAAAACATCAAGGCGAGTGTGGAAGTTTGGAGATCATTTGGATGTTTTAGCGCTCTGCAGTCTCCGAGAGGATTCTGGGAGACAGGCAGCATGCACAAACCTTGTGGCGAGCAAGCTGCGGGACAGGGTGCGAGCTGATGTTTGACTCCATTGCACCAATTAAAGTGATGAGGGAGATTGAAATATCGAGGAGAATGCGGAGGGTGAGTGGTGGCTGCCTGCCTTTAAATGGCTTCCCAGAGAGGCGAGGGGCTGCCTCTGTACCTGGAGAATGTTACCCAGATTTTCAGCGTTTTCAATATGGACTTGGACTAGATGTTTTTACAGTTTTATAGTTTTTTTACATTCTGTGTTTTTCACTCCATCTTTCTTGTTTTTTTTGTGCGGGGGGAGGGAATTGGAGGTCGATGTGCCAGTTCCGTTTTTTTGGTTTTTTTTTGTGCAGGGAGGAAGGATTTGGAGGTTGATGTATCTGTTCTGTTTTTGTTAATTTTTTTGTGCAGAGAGGTGGGATTTGGGGGTTGATAATCATGCTGCCTTTCTTTTCTTTCATGGTTACCCAGAGAAGGAGAATTTCAGGTAATATCTTTGAAAGTAGATAACTATTTATACTATATGAAAAGCTGTGTTTTATTTCCCCTAATGTTAATTTGGCTTGCATTTTTGTGAACTTGTTCTGTATGTTTGAATGTCTTCTACCCCTCAGGCAATGGAGTATTTGTCACTGTGTGTATTCTATTTGGTAGGTAGTGTCTGCATCTGGACTGAGCTGATACCTATGAAGGTAGACTGATTATTCTTTGAGGCAGTGGAAGGTGTCCCTTGTACAAATCCGGCTTACCTTCCATAAACACAAGAGGTACTGCAGATCTTGGAGATCTTGAGCGACATGCACAAAGTGCTGGAGGAACTCAGCAGGTCAGGCAGCATCTTTGGAAAAGAATTGATAGTCGACGTTTTGGGCTGAGACCCTTCATCAGGACGGAGAAGGAAGGGCGAAGATGCCAGAATAAAAAGATGGGGGTAGGAGAAGGAGGCTGGAAAGTGATAGGTGAAGCCAGGTGGTCAGGAAGAGTAAAGGGATGGAGAAGGAAGTATCTGATAAGGGAGGAGAGTAGACCATAGGAGAAAGGGAAGGAGAAGGGACCCAGTGGGAATTAATAGATAGGTGAGAATATGTCAGAATGGTGAATAGATGAAGAAGAAGGGTGGGGGGGGGGCAGAATATTTTTTTCCGGATAGATAAATCGATATTCCTGTCATCGGGATAGTGGCCACCCAGATGGAATATAAGGTGTTGGTCCTCCTCCCTGAGGGTGGCCTCATCTGGGCACAAGAGGAGGCCGTGAATCGACATGACCTGAAGTATTACTTCCTTTGCTTTGTACACAGATGATTCCTGGCTTGCTGATTATTTCCTGCCTTTTATATATGACTTTGGACTTTTGGCATGTGCCATGTTTTGCTTTTCGTGTGCTCCTTCATGTTTGTAATCTCTTTTGTTACATACGCTCAATGGTGAGAGTTGTAAGATCGTTGCTTTCTCATCTTGCCCCCTCCAGATTCTTTAGGTGAACTGTTCTGGTGACGTGAGTCATCGTAAGGCAAAGGCAGAAATTTAGGAAGTGAGTGACAGGCTGGACAGATGATGGAAATCAAAATGCATTATGCTGTCTGATTGAAAATGTCTCACTGATCCAATCTACAACAGTTTATCTTTCAGACTTTCTTATCTTCATTATCCAGCATTGGAAAGAAATGTCCACTGACTTCAATAGCTCAATAATCTTTTATGGATAATAGAAGATATTCTAAAAGCTATTGATTTACCATAATGTTCATATAGGTTTAACTGGTGCAAGTTCACCCATACTCAATGTGTAGTGTTCCACAATCTAATCATTGTTGATTACTTCCAACCAGACAAGCAAGTTGACTTACTGATGGGACTTACCTTGACTCTTCAGCTGTATTAACTGCAGGCTACTGTCTAAGTCAGGAAAGGATATCACTCAGTGGAAATATTCTTAATCAAATTGAACTTTTGGGAAATTGATGTACTGTGGTTAAAAGCTTTAGTATTGATTTATCAAAGAGCGTATCACATTGAGGCAGGAGACTCTTGTACTCTTGGCATTAATTACAATGCAAGTATTAGAAAAAGAGGTTTTATTTGTGGATGAAAATGCTGCCATTGTCCTCAAAGTTACATTTCTTCACTCATCCTGATTAGGGATAAAATGGATTTCTTGCTTGCAAGTCTTTGCGTGCAGTTTTTTCATTGATTCTACTCTATTTTTTATTCTACTGTGAATCCCTACAAGAAACTGAATCTGAGGGAAATATATGGTGACATAAATAAGTTTACTTTGAACCTTGACGAAGTAGGATTGAAGGTGACACAGCCTGGTCCGTCATGGGCACAGCCCTCCTATTACTGATACCATCTACAGGACGCATTGCCTCAGGAATGTGCGATCCGTCATGAAGGATTCCCACCATCCAGGCCACAGACACGTCTTGCTGCTACGGTTGGGCAGCAGGTACAGATGCCAGAAGTCCCACATCATCAGCTACGTTTTACTTGAACCGACCTGCAGAACGCTATTCCTACTCCACCAGCAGTACAGACCACTTCTTGCACTACCATGGACTTGCTTCTAACTGCGTTCCTACACCAATATTTTGTTTTGTACAGTTTTCTTTGCTGTCTTGCATAATTTATGTTCTATGCCTTGCTGGAATCTACTTGCAATATCAGTCTAGATTTTGTGTTCATTTTCTGGAGCAAACCACAACTCTAGGTTCAGAGTCTATACAGTGTGTAAATCATCACAGTGGGCCTCTGTCCTGAATCACTGCGTCCCATCTAGTCACAAAACAATAAGACATTTTAATGGTGGCAATGGGCTGCCTGTGTCATTTCTTTCGTTGTCACAGAAAGACAGACAACAAAATACTGACAGAACTCAGTATTGTTCCTTCTCCAAGATAAACTATCCTTGCAGAGCTTTGCTGCGAGAGATTCTACTGGTATTGCAAATATTTGCACAACTGAAGAATAATCTACACATTTTTGCCTTTCAGTTATATTTTGGCAAATATGCCAACCGCATGATTTTTGAAACCATTTAAATTGATGTGATATTAGAACGGATTCAGTCCTGGGACTTGCTTGCTTTGTGTGACTCATTATTCACTGATCCATTATTTACCAAACCTTCAGATAGCTTGGCTTAGGATTTCCACTTATTCTATCTAACTTAATCAAATATTACATCAACAAAGCAAAGAGAATGAATATCTTCCAAAAAGGAATATTTGAAGAGAGAAAAAACCTACGAAGTTTAGAGCCAGAGTAGAGAATGAAGGTCCTAGGACTTTGTCCTAGGCATGAGAATGCAGATAGACTCCACTGAATCTACCAGAAGCAGAGCCTTTTCAATACTAGAACAAGCAATTCCCTGTGAGTTTTAAGAAGAATCTAGAAAGCAGATAGCATAGTGGTTAGTACAACACTTTTACAGCTTGGGCCATTGGAGTTCAATGCCAGTGTCATCTGTAAGGAGTCTGCATATCCTCCCCATGGAATGTGTCGGTTTTCTCCAGGTTCTCTGGTTTCCTCCTTCACTCTAAAGATGTACTGGTTAGTAGGTTTATTGGTCGTTGTATATTGTCCCGTAGTTAGTTTAGGGTCAACTTGTGGTTGCTGGGTGGTGTGGCTCGAAGGACCGAGAGGGCCTATTCTGCACTATATCTCCAAATCAAATAAGTAAAATATTAAAGAAATTTAAAAAGGGGTATTTCTGTGCTTGGTGCTTGAACAAACAGGTGCATTGAAAATTGGGTTTGTGCAAGGTGCCAGAAATGGAGGAAGTGAATTGTGTCTATTCTGTTACTCCCATACCACAGAGATTTTATTGGTAATTGATGACAGACTTCCTGTTGAACCTCCGCTAAAGGTGCACTGACAGAATTCGTGTAACACTGTTACAACGTCAGCAGTTTCCACCACAGTCTGTGAGGAGTTTGTATGTTCTGCACGTGATCGCACGAGTTCCCTCCCACACTGCAAAGACGTACTGCTTGGTGGGTTAATTGGTGGGTAAGTGGGTGGTGTGGGCTTGCTGGGAGGGAAGGGCCAGATACTGTGCCGTCTCTGAATTTAAAAATAAACAAAAATATGAGAATCCTGAATAAAATCCCAGCTTACTATGAAAGACAAATGGTTGCAGCACCAGAAAGACAGGGTATTTAATATTTTTGGTATGTGATCCTTGGCTTAACAGCATGGAGTGTGTGATATTTCTATACTTGTAAGAGAGAATACTGGTCTCTAGAATTTTAGAATGAAGACCATAAGGCATAGCAGCAGAATTAGGCCATTTGGCCCATCGAGTCTACTCTGGCATTCCATCATGGCTGATCCATTTCCTCTCAGTCCAGATGAAGGCTCTCGACCCTGTCCATTTCCCTCCCTGGATGCTGCCTGACCTGCTGAGTTCCTCCAACATCTTGTGCCTTGTTTTGAATTTCTTTTCCGTGATCCATGAAACATCTACTATCTTAGCATTTGATTCAATAACCTTACATCCCTTTGCCAACTGGCCGGACACCCCTGACGCAAGTGATCACTTGGCAGCCAGAACAATTCTATATTCTGCTGGGGGAGGTTGTGCCGCATTCTCTAGTTATTTCTTAAATCAAATTTGTTATTCTTCCCTTTTCTTCCCACACATCTGCACCCTCCAGATATTTTAAAAGTTATTGCTTGCCTTCCCTCTGTGCATGAATTGCATCCTAATAAGGACTAACGTTCTTTTGTGTCTGCAGATGATCACTGTGTTTAGAGGCCCAAATTTGGAGGAAAGGATTTGCATTAAACTCAGTTAGATAAGAGATTAAGAATCCATTTGCCATTTGTAGCGAGTGAACAGTAATAAGAGTCATTTAAATTACAAATCACTTTTAACATGAAATATTAAAAATCAGACAAATTTTATATTGCGACAGTCCTGAAGGCTTCTGATGAAAAATTTCAAATCTCACTCCATGAGCATTTAACAGTCTAAAAACTCCTTTTATTTACTTGTTTGTTTGTCTGTCTGTCTGTTTATTTATTTAGAGCAGATGTTCCCAAGTTGGGGTTCATGGATCCCTGCTTAATGATATTGGTTCACGGCATAAAGAAGGTTGGGAAGCCGTGATTTAGAGATACAACATGGGACAGGCCTCTTCCTGCCTACCAAGCCATGTCACCCAGCAACCCTCCGGTTTTTAACCCTGGGCTAATCACAGGACAATTTACAACGGCCAATTAACCTACCAGCCGGTACGTCTTTGAACTGTGGGAGGAAACCAGAGCACCTGGAGGAAACCCACACGCAGACGGGAAGGAATGTACAAACTTGCTTACAGAGGACACTGGAGATGACTTCTGAACTCCAAAACCTTGAGCTCAGGTAGTGTCACGCTACCACAGCGACTTGTAATGCAATCTTTCTGCAGTAACATTTTAGATAATGATTTCACTTACCTCTATGTGTTAAACATGCATTGCTAGTATCCAATCACCTCCACTGCTAATATCCAATCAGATACCTGCAATAAGAAATCAATAAATTGTCCAAATATGTTTTTTAAAATGGTGGCTTACTTATAGAACAAGACATGAAAACAGGATCTGTATGGTCTCCAGTGGGTTACATGTGGATTATCTGCACGTTACTGAAGAACTATTAGGAACTGTCTCCATGTTAGCCACAAAACAGCTGCACAAACAGCTTACATGAAGGTGAGGAAGACCACAGCAATCTCTTGAGTGTGTTCGTGTTTGTTTGTTTGCTTGTGTGTGTGTGTGCCTATCCTATGAGATCATCAGCCCTTGGTGTTAGTGACTATTTGTCATTTCAAGGTGCATGATGATTGGTATTGCTAAGACCACACTATAAAAAGGCTGTAATCAGTGACAGAATAAAGTGCAACTCACTTTCAACCTTCCTCTGCATTCATCTCTGAAGCTGGCAGGTGCCAAATAGTCCCTGATGTCAGAATAGAGAAAGTTTAATCGATGGTGACCTCAGCATCAGCTGTGCTGTTTCTTTGTGACTTTTTAACAAAGTTAAGTTTCACCTAAAAGCTCCACAACTTTTAGGTTCACTTACCTAAAAAAGTTTTCATCATACCCCTTTTATGGCTTTAAGGTAAGGGCTGGGAAGTTCAAAGGGGATATCAGAGGAAGGTTTTTTACTCAGAGAGTGGTTGGTGTGTGGAATGCACTGCCTGAGTCAGTGGTGGAGGCAGATACACTAGTGAAGTTTAAGAGACTACTAGACAGGTATATGGAGGAATTTAAGGTGGGGGCTTATATAGGAGGCAGGAGTTGAGGGTCAGCACAACATTGTGGGCCGAAGGGCCTGTAATGTGCTGTACTGTTCTATGTTCTATGTTCTATGTTCTATGTTCTATACTGATGCTGGCAAAAAAGCAGAAACATTAAGGTGAATTGTGCATTGGAAGGGGCCAAGCTAATTTCCCAAAGTAATGATTATTCCTGCGTTACACTGACAAATTCATTGGTGCTGCTTCATGCACCCACACTGAGCTCATCAATTTTATCAACTTTGCCCTTCAATTCTGACACCTCTCTCTGTCTGTGTCTCTGGAGATGAACAGTCTACTGGCATCTTTTATAAATCTATTGATTCCCATGGTTATCTTGACTATTTCTCTTCCCACCCGGTCTCCTGCAAAAATGTTATTCTCTTTTCTCAGTTGCTTTGTCTCCGCTGCATCTGTTCCCAGAATGCAGTTTGCCATTCCAGGACATCAGAGATGTTCTCCTTCTTCGAAGAATGGGGTTTCCCTTTCTTCACTATTGATGCAACTCTCACCTGCTTCTCCTCCATTTCCTGAACATCCGCACCCACTCCAACTTCCTTCTGCCTTAACAGTGATAGAGTTCCCCTAGACCACAGCCCATGAGTCTCCATATCCAACACATAATTCTCCTCAACTTTTGCCATCCTACCACTAAACACATCTTTTCCGCAGCCCCCCCCCGCAGCTTTCCGCGGGGATTGCTCCGTACATGATTCCTTTGCTCATTCGCCCCTCCTAACTAACTTCCCTCCCAGCACGTACCCCTACACCTGTCCGCTCACCTCCTCCCTCACCACCACTCAGAGCCCCAGGCAGTCTTCCAGGTGAGGCGACACTTCAACTGCCAATCTGCTGGGGTCATCTAATGTATCTGGTACTCCCGATGCAACCTCCTCCTCATTGGTGAGACCTGACATAAATTGGTGGACTGCTTTGTCGAGCACCTCTGCTCCGTCAGCCAAAAGTGGAACTTCCCATTGGTCAACCAGTTTAATTCCCATTCCCATTCCAGCTCTGACATGTTTGTCCATGGCCTCCTCTTCTGCCACGGTTAGGCCACTCTCAGAGTGGAGGAGCAACACCTTATGTTCTGTCTGGGTAGCCTCCAACCTGATGGCATGAACATTAATTTCTCCTTCCAGTAAAAAAAATTCCTTCACCCTCCCCTCTTTTTCTATTCCCACTCTGGCCTCTTCCCTCTTTTCTTCACCTGCCCATCACCTCCTCTGGTGTCCTTCTTCCTTCCTCTTGTCTGATGATCTCGCTTCTCTCCTATCAGATTACTTCCTCTCCAGCCCTTTGCCTTTCGCACCCACGTGGCTTCATCTATCATCTTCTAGCTGTTCTCCTTCCCCTCCACCGACCTTCTTATTCTGGCTTCTTCAGTTCTTCAGTTCAGTCCAAAACATCGACTTCTTATTAATTTCCATAGTTGTTGCCTGATCTGCTGAGTTCTCCAGCATTTTGTGTGTGTTGCTCTTGATTTCCAGTATCTGCAGAATCTCTCGTGTTTATGATTGCTGTCATTCACCTTCGGTTAAATTGCTTTTATGTGTGCATGCGAGGTGATGATAGATCCATTTTTTAGGTTGCTACTTTCTTTATTGCTACACCCAAGATATTGGATAATTTTCAGACTTAGAGAAGATATGTCCGTATTTTAAAAGAGAAATGTGAGAACATGGGAAAACAACAAAACATCACAACTACAGAGATCATTATCGAAATATTAATGTTGGGTTGTTGGTGATTTTGGCAGGTAGCTTATGTAATGTAATTGAGTTTT
Source organism: Mobula hypostoma (assembly GCF_963921235.1). NCBI lineage: Eukaryota > Metazoa > Chordata > Chondrichthyes > Myliobatiformes > Myliobatidae > Mobula > Mobula hypostoma. The sequence goes on from NC_086122.1 coordinate 38,192,034, forward strand.
CAATAGCATTATTTTTAAAGCTTAATCTCTGTAACATTTAGAATAAATTATATTAAAATTCAATTGTAGAGTTTGCAAGGTTCTAAATCATGCTGGTTTTCCACATAGCACTGATTTAATAGGAATAAAACTATTCTTATTTATTATATTATATGTGAAAATCTTTAAAAATACTGTCTTTATTTCTTTTCATATGCAGTACATGTGTGAAACTTCATTACGGTGAAATAACTATGGCCCTTCTCTGCCTGATTTATCATTTGGAAGCTATAAACTATCTTCTTGCTTGATGCTGCTTTACTTGTTGAGTTCCTCCAACATATTGGTTATTGCTTCTACTCTGCTTTATCATTTTTTTTTGTGGCCACTGTTAATTCTTTGTACCTGTCAGCTAAGAGTCAAGAGATTTGAGAGAAAAAACTTAAACTGATGCTGAAAGTTTGTGCTATGGGAATTGTCATCTTCCAGATGAAACGTTAAAGTGAGAGAACCTGACCATTCTCTCAGCTGGATGAAAATGACCCATTTTGAAGAAATGCAGGAGTCTGTAAAATGAAAATTGACTAGCAAATTTCCTAAATTACTCCAGAGACCACCCATTGAAAGTACAGACCCTAATTGGCTGTAAATCACTTTGGGACAACTAAAAGGAGTTGAGATAGGTATTGTATTAGAATGGAAATCAGAATCAAGTTTAATAACACCAGAATATGTCATAAAATTTCTTGTCTTTGCAACAGCAGTACATTACAATACATAATAATAGAGAAAAATGTGAATTACAGAAAGCATATGCATATTAAATAGTTAAATAAGCAAGTAAAAATAAAAATAACCAAGTAGTGAGGCAGTGAGTGTTCATGGGTTCAATGTCCATTCAGAAGACGCTGTTCCTGAATCACTGAGTGTGTGTCCTCTGACTTCTGTAGCAACGAGAACAGGGCATGTCCTGGGTGATGAGAGTCCTCAATGATGGATGCTGCCTTGAAGATGTCCTGCGTACTACAGAGGACAGTGACACTACCCATGGCCAAGCTTACAAGTCTCTGCAGCTTGTTTTGATCCTGTGCAGTAACCCCCCACCTCCGTTCCAGACAGTGGTGCAGCTAGTTAGAATCCTCGCCATGGTACTTCAGTAGAAACTTGAGCGTGTCTTTGATGACATACTAAATCTCCTCAAAGTCCTAATGAAATATAGCCACTGTCATGCCTTCTTTGTAGATTTTTAAAAAAAATATTTAAGTGCAATCGTGAACAATAACCAGATCAGAAATGCTGATCAAGTCAACTAGTTCCCAAAGAGAACTCCGATAGGCCAATCAGATGGTTCACTGCTGCTCAGCGATAGAACACAAAAAAATCATGTGTACAATTAAGAATAGTAGAAATACTGGAGTCATGAGGAAGTCTGCTGGAGAGAGACATTTATACACATGCTGTCCTCCATAATTCAAAGAGATTGAAGGATAAGGTTGCAGGGTGACAAAACATGGCAGGAGCACTTGGAACTAAAAACTAATCCCTACCGGGAGAAAACAGCACCTGTTCTTTCCGCACTGTTTTCCAGCTGTTTATGGACTAAGTCCAGCCGGAACATAACTCACAAGTGCTCTTGAAAGTCAGGTATATGAATTGTTATATTGGGTTCAGGATAGATCCTTAGAGATCTTGACAGCCAGGAACTTGAAACTGCTCATCTTTTCCACTGCTGATTCCTTGACGAGGACTGGCGTGTGTTCCCTCACCTTCCCCTTTCAGAAACATGTCTCAGTTTCTTAGTCAATGGTATTAAAGCAGTGTTTAGTTTATCTCATAGTTATGGTGACTTTGGTCTGCCATATATCCAACAGTTCATCAAACAACAACTTCATTAGCCATTATTTATATAGAATGATTATGAGATTGTATTCTTTGTAAATTATATACAAGTTCTTTTTGCTGTCTTAAACACAAGATTTTACAGATGCTGGAAACCCAGAGTAACACACGGTAGCATAACAGTTCGTGCAACACTATCACAGCTCAGGGCTTTGGAGTTTGGCATTCGCTGTAAGAAAGTTTGTATGTTCTTCCCGCAGGCACGTGGGTTTTCTCTGGGTGCTTCCGTTTCCTCCCACAGTCCAAAGACAGACTGGCTAGTAGATTACTGGTCATTATAAATTGTCCTGTAATTAAAAACTCCTAACTTTCGGTCAAGATGGCGACTGCATACAATGCTCCCTCGGTTGACATCTTCTGGATAGATCATGAAACCATATATTTCACCTCTTTTATGTCATTTACATTTGCTTTTCATCTTGGATGTGACAGTGTATATGAATGAGACCACATGATGGTGACAGTGTATATGAATGAGTCCATATGGTGACAGTGTATATGAATGAGACCACATGGTGACAGTGTATATGAATGAGATCACATGGTGACAGTGTATATGAATGAGTCCATATGGTGACAGTGTATATGAATGAGTGCACATGGTGACAGGTAAATGAATGAGTCCACATGGTGACAGTGTATATGAATGAGATCACATGGTGACAGTGTATATGAATGAGATCACATGATGGTGACAGTGTATATGAATGAGATCACATGGTGATAGGTAAATGAATGAGTCCACATGGTGACAGTGTATATGAAAGAGACCACATGATGGTGACAGTGTATATGAATGAGATCACATGGTGACAGTGTATATGAATGAGTCCACATGGTGACAGTGTATATGAATGAGACCACATGATGGTGACAGTGTATATGAATGAATGCACATGGTGACAGTGTATATGAATGAGACCACTTGATGGTGACAGTGTTTATGAATGAGTCCATGTGGTGACAGTGTATATGAATGAGACCACGTGGTGACAGTATATATGAATGAGACCACATGGTGACAGTGTATATGAATGAGTCCATGTGGTGACAGTGTATATGAATGAGATCACATGGTGACAGTGTATATGAATGAGACCACATGATGGTGACAGTGTATATGAATGAGACCACATGGTGACAGTGTATATGAATGAGATCACATGGTGACAGTGTATATGAATGAGACCACATGGTGACAATGTATATGAATGAATGCACATGGTGACAGTGTATATGAATGAGTCCACATGGTGACAGTGTATATGAATGAGATCACATGGTGACAGTGTATATGAATGAGACCACATGATGGTGACAGTGTATATGAATGAGACCACGTGGTGACAGTGTATATGAATGAGTCCATGTGGTGACAGTGTATATGAATGAGATCACATGGTGACAGTGTATATGAATGAGACCACATGATGGTGACAGTGTATATGAATGAGACCACGTGGTGACAGTGTATATGAATGAGTCCATATGGTGACAGTGTATATGAATGAGATCACATGATGATGACAGTGTATATGAATGAATGCACATGGTGACAGTGTATATGAATGAGTCCATGTGGTGACAGTGTATATGAATGAGATCACATGATGATGACAGAATAAAGCTTCACCCAAGTACTATGTAACATTGATAATGATTATTTGAGAGTATGTAAGGTACCAAAGGAGAAATTAGATAAGTAAAGAAATGGACAGAGAATGACTGTTTCTTTTTAATGATGCCATTTTTTGATTTCAAGGTGCTTTGTAACAGAACTCATTTTAAGAAAGAAATACACTCAATGGCCACTCTATTACGTACGTCTGAACACCTGCTTCTATTTAGCCAATCATGTGTGGCATTCAATGCACAAAAGGGAATGCAGGTCAAAAGTTCAGTTGTTGTTCTGACCAATCATTGCAATGGGGAAGAAATGTTACCTCAGTGACTTTGACCGCCGAATGATTATTGGTGCCAGACAGGGTGGTTTGAGCATCTCAGAAACTGCTGATCTCCTGGACATGCATAAAAGTCTCCAGAGTTTATAGGGAATGGTGCACAAAAATCACTCAGTGAGTAGTAGTTCTGTGGGTGAAAATGCCTTGTTAATGTGAGAGGTCTGAGGAGAATGGTCAGACTGATTCAAGCTGACAGGAAGGTGACAGTAACTGAGTTGCCAAACCAGCAGAAATGGAATGTTCATTGGAATCTGTGATTACTAGGAACTAATAAAGTTTTATTAAAGAAATAAGTAATACAGTACACTAATCGCAAGGATATAAATGTAACAGGTTAGCAATGATAATACACACATATACACAGAAATAGGGTAATAGGAATCAACCAAGCTCTATCGCAGTCTAGGGGTAAAATGATCAGTCTTAAGTGAAGCAGAGTTCAGTTCAGTTTAGTGCAGTTCGAAGTCGCTGTTGTTGTACCATTGGAGAGGGAGAGAGAGAGAGAGAGAGAGTGAGTGAGACATGCAGTTGGTTTCAGGCAGACCTTTTGATGTTTTCTAATCCCGCTGTGGTCACTGACTGTGACCCCTCCGTTCTGGATACGATTGTTCTTCTGCGGTGAACCCGGCACCCAGGCAAGGGTGGACACATACCCCAGGTTCCCACCGATCGTACCGTTACACCCTGTGAGCCTCTGATCGGTTCCTGCGAACCGGTCCTCCAAACTCCCACAAACTTGTGGGGGCACACTGCTCTTTCCAGGGTCTTGCGGCGTGTTGTGCCTTAGCAAACCTGCTCTTTTTATCCCCCTGCTGGGGTATCACCTGTCCATCAAACTTCAAACAGTTCAGTTTCAAAGCAAACGGTCTGTCAATACCTGAATTGTGTTTCTTTCTCGTTAATCTCTCTCTTCTCTCTTATTAGCATTTTGGATGTTTCTCCATTGTCTTCCATTATCTCTCTCATTAGCATCATCCGTCCGGTAGCTCTGCTTGGCGTCACACATGACACCCAGATAACCATGCATTACAACAGTGGTGTGCAGAAGAGCATCTCTGAATGCACAACACATTGAACCTTGAAGTGGATGGGCTACAGCAGCAGCAGAAGACCACACCACCCTCCGCTCCTGTATCTAATAAAGTGGCCACTGAGTGTATGTTGCTTTATGTGTACATTTCAAAGCTTGGGACATTCCAAGATGCTGTATGCACATTGAAGTTTTATTTGAAATGTAACCACTTTTCAAAAGCAACAATTCCTTTTCACACAGCAAAATCCCACAATTAGATCAAGCCAATGTCTATATGTGTGTTTTCTCAGTCATAGCTAAAGGATAAACTTTAACCAGTACACTAGGGATAATTGTCCTACAATTCCTCAAAACAGTGGGATGAAATATCTACCAGACAAAATGAATAATATTATCTCCTCACTGAATCCATTGTAGGATTTTACCTTTATCTGGCTACAGGATTCCTTTAAGTTGGTGGACTGGGCCATGTTTAAGGATTTCTCAAAGGACCTGAATAACTACACCGCATTGTCATGGACTTTATAAAGACACTTGTCAACAAGTGCACCTCCACAAAATCTCTCACTGTGTTCCCCAAAGAGAAGCCCAAGAATAATCAAGAGATCTGCAATTGGCCAAGGGTTATATTGTTGGTGTTCAGGTCTAGAAACCAAGAAAAGTAAAGAGGTCCAGTTATGACCTATGGAAAACTATCTCACATGTGAAGTCACAATTCCGGACCCAACTTGAATCACTAAAGGATGCTCGACAGCTGTGCAGGGACTGAACATTATCACCTCCGACAAAGTGAAACTAAGCAACATAGGTGACAATGAGATTTCTGCCCCAAGTTATCTCAATGTATTTTATGCTCACTATGATTAACTGAACATGCAGGCATCTTCATGAATTCTCACAGCCTTCAATGACCCTGTGATTTCAGTCTTTGAGACTGACATGAGAGGGTGAACCCATGGAAAGCTCTTGACCCAGAGAGGGTGCCCGGTCGAGTACAGAAGTCCTTTCGCAATCGACTGCTTGTAGTCTTTACTCATATCTTTAACCTCTGGCTTCATTCGCCTGAGCTACCCACCTGCTTCAATCATATTGGTGCCTACGAGCACCGTGGAAACCTGCCTGATTGAATATCACCCAGTAGCACTAACACCCATTGTGATGAAATATATCAACTCCTGCCTGAGAAGTGAGGTGTATCTGCTCCATTTTGCCTACTGTCACAACAGGTCCACAGCAAATGCAATTTCATTGGCTCTTCACTCAGTCCTGGGACATCTGGACAGCAAAGATGCATAAATCAGGATACTCTTTATTGACTACAGCTCAGCTTTCAACACTATCATCCACTCAAAGCTAATCAATAAGATCCAAGACCTGGGCCTTGATGCCTCGTTGTGCAATTGCATTCTCCATTTCCTTACTTGCAGACCCCAGTCAGTTTGGATTGGCAACAACATCTCCTCGATCTCCATCTGTGTGCTTAGTCCCCTGCTCTAATCACTTTATAATTATGAATGTGAGGCTGTACAGCCTGAATGCTATATTTAAGTTTACTGATGACAACACTATTGTTGGCAAAATTAAATGTGGTGACGGAGCAGCATATAGGAAGGAGATTGAAAATCTGGTTGATTAGTATCACAACAACAACCTCCCACTCAACTCAGCAAAACCAAAGAGTTGATTACTGACTACAGGAGGAGGAAACCAGAGGCCCATGAATAGTCCTCATTAGGGAATCAGAGGAGGAGAGGGTAAGTAGCTTTAAATTCCTTGCCGTCATCATTTGAGAGGATCTGTCCTGGGGCCAGTATATAAATGGCACTACAAAGAAGGCAAGGTAGCACCTCTAATTTCTATGAAGTTTGAACACATTTGGCATGTCATCAGAAACTTTGACAAATTTCTATAGCTGCACAGTGGAGAGTATCCTGACTGGCTGCATCGTTGTCTAGTATGGACACACTAATGCCCAGGAATGGAAAGGCCGACAAAAAGTAGTTGATATAGCCCAGTCCATCACAGGAAATGTCCTCCCTACCAGTGAGCACAAGAAAGCAGCAACAATCATCAAAGATCCCCACCATCCAGGCCATGCTCTCTTCTCACTACTACCATTGGTTAGGCTCACAGGAGCCTTAGGTCCCACACTGCCAGGTTCAGGAACAGTTATTACCCTACAAGTATCAGGCTCCTGAATCAGAATGGATAACCTCACTCACCTCAACACTGACCTGATTCCACAACCTGTGGATTCACTTTCAGGGTCTCTACAACTCATGTTCTCAATACTTGTGATTATTATTTATTTATAATAATCACTTTTTTTGTACTTGCATGTTGGTTGTTTGTCATCCTTTCTTTGTGTGCAGTTTTTCATTGATTCTATTGCATTTCTTTGTTCTACTGTGAATGCCTGCAAGAAAATGAATCTCAGGGTAGTACATGGTGAGATATACATACTTTGATAATAAGTTTGCTTTGAACTTTCAGCTTTATCTGCAGGTCATGACTTACCCAAGGGTTCAATGAATACTGTGGTTTCACTGGTTCACAAATGAATGATAGTTACTGTAATTATAACTGTACAATAATAATTAAGAAGAGACACGCATTCCATAAAAATACGATGGCTCCCTCACGATACATTGGTTAGTTATGCAGTAGCAACAAAGTGTTTCAGCATCAGCTTTGGAAAACAACTATCTTTATTTTTATTTTCTTCTTGGCCTTTGATTAAAGTTGTTAAGCCAAGGCTAGACTTAGTTCAAAGATCTTTCAGTTGTCTACTGTATACTGATGGAAACATTTAATATCCTGAGGGATCTTCTCTCTCCTTTTTGCTTTTTCTTCTGTTGTCTTCTGTTGGTTGATAGGGCAGATGTGGAGAGGATGATTCAATTTGTGGAGTATCTAGAACTGTGAGTGTGGGTTTCCTCCGGGTGCTCCGGTTTCCTCCCACAGTCCAAAGACACACTGGTGGTGGGTTAATTGATCATTGTAAATTGTCCCATGATGAGGCTAGGGTTAAATCGGGGGTTGCTGAGTGGTATGGTTTGAAAGCTGTAATGGTCTGTTCCACACCGCATTCCTAAATAAGTAAATAAATAAATTAATGGCCATTGCTTAAAAAGGATGGATTACCCATCTAAAGCAATTACGAGGGATGCAGTATATTCTTTCCTCAGATGATCGAGTCTTTGGAACTCTCTTCCTCAAAGGTCTGTGTGATGTGAATATTTTTGGAGATACAGTAGATTTTTCATAAGCAAGGAGGTGAAAGGATAGAAATGAGATATTGAGATTACTACCAAATCAACTCTGATCTTATTAAATGATGGACTGGACCCAAGAGACCAGGTAGCCTAATTCTGTTCTGGCCCATGTATTTGTTCATAGCCCTTGTACATAAAGTTAAACACCCTGCTTTGATGTTGGTTACTACTCCCTATGGATCTCCATCTGTACTACCTCAGTCCATTAATGAACTACTCACAAGTGAACAGCACAACAACAAACTCCTCCTCGAGTAGGTCATGTAGTTGTGAAATGTTCTCATCTCTGGCTTTGCTCAAGTGACCTTGGTATGCCGTGTCTAATTAAAGATTTTGGCTGAGTTCACTTTGGTAGCATCAAATTAATTGACCTGATCATTGCATCTCTCAGAAGATCTCGTCTTAGCTTAAGTACAAACAGAAAATGTTGGATACAGCACATCAAGTTGCTTCCATGGAAAGGTAGAACAGAATTATGTTCTAGCTCAAAGATATTAAACATTAACGATATTTTCTGTGAAGGAGACTGTTAACTGTTACCAATATTGTCTGGTTTTATTTCACCATCTGCAGGATTTCATCTCTCTTTTTCATATCTACAACCCAGATGGTGTGTTTATTACACTGGCCTTACTTGGGGCACAAACTGACATTACAGTGCTCTGCTGAAAAGCTTTTAAAGAAAGCAGTGTTAACATGGTTGTTCTTTCCTTTATAAGACCAAAAGACCACAAAACATACACCATGTTTCATCTTTACTCTCCTTATTGCTTTTATAGTTGCCTTTCATTGTTTTTAAAAGACTTGCTAATCCTTTAGCTTCCCACTAGTTTTTGCTGTACTGTTTTTGCCCTCTCTTTTGCCTTTATGCTCCTTTTGACTTCCTGTAACAGCCATTGTTGCCTCGTCCTCACTTTAGAATGTTTCTTTGGGACAAATTGATTCTGTGTCTTCCAAATTATTTTCAGAACCTCCAACAACTGTAGCTCTACTGGCAACCCCGCTAGCGTCGACTTCCAATCAACTTTGGCTATCTCCTCTCTCCTGCCTCTGTAATAGGTAATCAACTGTAATACCAATGTATCTAATTATAGCTACTCCTTCTCAAACTGTAGGGTAAATTCTGTCATATTATGATTACTTTCTCCTAAGGGTTCCTTTATCTTAAGCTTCCTAAACGAGTTTAGTTCATCACCATTTTATTCCTGGTCACAATATATTTGACCATCACTATTAATCTATATAGTTGATATTTTTATACAATAAATATATCTGTTCGCTTAGTGCTGCCCTCCAATGTTGGCTCAGTGTTGCCCTCCAGTGTTGGCTCTGTGTTGCCCTCCAGTGTTGGCTCAGTGCTGCCCTCCAGTGTTGGCTCAGTGGAAGACCAAACTGGACCAGAACTACACTCATGCCACTATAACCATGCTATAATTTTTTTGTGTCTGTATGTTTTTCTGAAATCATAACCATATGTGCTATTTGTGCTATGTGCTGTTGGTAATGTGTGTTGTGCCTTAGCCCCAGAGAAACAGTCTTACATTTGGCTATATTCCTGTATGGTTGAATGAAAATTAAACTTAAACTTCACCTTGAACTATTCAATATCCTAATCTTTCAACATATTAATGGTGTTGTATCCATATTATACAAAGTGGTATGTGTAGTCCTACCTTGAAATATTAGCCTAGCTAATGCCTGATCTAACTGCAAGTAGGCATAGAATGAAGCAAGCATATTATATTCATTTACACACTTATTAATATATTTATATCAGTTTATGAATATATTCCCCTTTGAAAATTTTTCCCCAAGATGTTGACTCACTGTTAATTATCACAAAACAGTTGATTCCTTACACATTCACATCAATGCAATAACTAGGGATTCAGAAAGATGTTTCATTAATATTCAATGAGATAAACCAGTGTGGCTGGCTGATAAGCACTGGCTACTGTCGGGTGGGTTTCAACTTGCTAATGTATTTTGCATTTGTTTTAAGGGTGATTAGTTTAAAGTGTTGTTGATTGACCTTTATGCAAAGTAAATTTCTTCCTAATTATTCAACCTAAATATCCACAGCTTTAAACATTTCCATCAAATATTCCTATAAATATCTCTAGTAAAAGGGTTACAACTTCAATTTCTTCAGCTTAATTATTTCCTTTCATCATTGATATTATTTCAATTAAACTCCTCTACACCCCTCTGAAGTATGCTTTTTAAATTATTATGCCTAGAAGTGAACTATTTCTAAATTTGTCCAGTAAAGTTTCAAAATTCAAACTTCAAAGTAAATTCTATTATCAAAGTACATACATGTCACCATATACAACCCTGAGATTCATTTTCTTGTGGGCATACTCAATAAATCCATAACAGTATAATAACCACAACAGAAGCAATGAAAACCTGCACCAACACGAGCATTCAACCAGTGTGTAGAAGACAACAAGCTATGCAAATACAAAAAGGACAAAATAATAATAATAAATAAATAAGCAATAAATATCAAGAACATGAGAGGAGGAGTCCTTGAAAGTGAGTCCATAGCTTGTGGGAATGGTTCAGTGATGGGGCAAGTGAAGTTGAGTGAAGTTATCCCCTTAGGTTCAAGAGCCTGATGGTTGAGGGGCAGTAACTGTTCCTGAATCTGGTGATCAAAATGATTTAGCAGAACTTTCTTATCTTTGTAGTCTTCCTCTATTTTTCGAGCCAATATTGTCATATGGCGTTTTAATAATCTTCGTAGCTGGCCCTCCCCCTTTAAGGGCTTATGTACTTTGACCCTAATGTTCAAATACTACTGTTAATTTCTGATGTGCAATCTTGAAGCTGGCAATTTTAATGTTGCTTGAGGGTGGTTGTTGTATGCAAGTCAATTAGGATGCATACAGTATAATAAGCAAATACATCAATGAAGGTAAATTAAAGAAAAATATTTATTTATTTAATGATACAGTGCAGAATAGGCCCTTCTGGCTCTTCCAGCCCTTCAAGTTGCAATGACTAGCCACCTCTGATTTAACCCTGGACCAGTCACAGGACAATTTACAATGACCAATTAACCTACTAACCAGTACATCTTTGGACTGTGCGAGGAAATTCACACATTTCAAGGGGAGGCTGTACAAGCTTTATAAGACCTTGGTCAGACCCTACTTGGAGTTCTGTGTTCGGTAAGACCATAAGATTCTGGTCACCTCACTACAGGAAGGATGTGGATACTATAGAGAGAGTGCAAAGGAGATTTACAAGGATGTTGCTGGAATTGGAGGGCGTACCTTATGAGAATAGGTTGAGTGAACTCGGCCTTTTCTCCTTGGAGCGACGGAGGATGAGAGATGACCTGATAGAGGTGTATAAGATGATGAGAGGCATTGATCGTGTGGATAGTCAGAGGCTTTTTCCCAGGGCTGAAATGGCTAACACGAGGGGACATAGTTTTAAAGTGCTTGGAAATAGGTACAGAGGGGATGTCAGGGGTAAGTTTTTCACACAGAGAGCGGTGAGTTCATGGGATGCACTGCTGTTGGCGGTGGTGGAAGTGGATAAAATAGGGTTTTTTAAGAGCCTGTTAGATAGGTACATGGAGCTTAGAAAAATAGAGGGCTATGTGGTAGAGAAATTCTAGGCAGTTTCTAGAGTAGGTTACATGGTTGGCACAACATTGTGGGCCGAAGGGCCTGTAATGTGCTGTAGATTTCTATGTGCTATGTTCTATGGCTCCTTAAAGATGATGTCGATATTGAACTCCACCTCTGGCACCTTGAGCCTCGTGCTAAACACTATACTACCGTGAGTTTTGATTCATGTAAATAAAGTGGTAGTAGATCACCAGAATGAAGGACTTGTTACAAGTTGTCATGTGTGGGGTTGGTTTACTTGTCGGTCAAAAGCTGCTTCTTCCGTGCCAGTCATCGATTGGCCCGTGTGAAGGGTGCAGCAGCTCTTTCCCATTGGTCACCGTGTGTGCCACGGCAGTGGCGTCTGGTTTCAGGAACATCAGGGGTATAAGAACAGCACGTGCTGGAGGCTCGGCCTCTTTCCCTTCATCCCCACAGGCACCCATTTTCACACTGAGGTCATGACCAGTGCTGAAGGGCCATTGGGAAAGAGTGCCCACATGCACTCTTAGCTAAGTATCTGTTTGTTGGATATTTAGTTTTGTGGTTTTTGTAACTTGGGAAGGGCAGACTTAGATGTTTGGTCGAATGTTTTACCATTTGTAAATAAATGATTCTTGTGCATGTTCCTAATCAGTGTCTTCTGTCTCACTCACCAAACCCACGAAGCTGTTTCCTCATAACACAAGTTATTCTGATGCAATGTTTGATCACAAAGCATCAGTCAAACCTCTTCTCATCTAGTAACCTAGAATTACTTGAAAATGTAGAGATAATCACCTGTTTATTTTCACTATTGCAACCAACTCTCCTAAAACCATCTCTTCCACCTTCTCTATCCTTACCTCCAAGCATTATGGCCTTGAGTTACTAAAATGGAAACCATTTGATATGTTTTTTTCCTGCATAATTCATTTGATTTAGCTCACTGGGTCAGCCTCCTTAGCTCCTCCCCACACCCCTCTCCAGCTCTAGACCTGAATAAGCATTTCTTTCTGTTTTGCCATGCCCTTTCCAAGTTCAACTTGTTCACAAGCTCCGCCTCCTGCTTCTCACTATGCTGACTACCGTATGGTTTCTCTTTCCAGCCTCTCTGTTCGCTGATATTGTTTACTGTTCTCTCTTCCTACTCTCCTTCAAATTTGCTCTCATCATCCTCGACTCTGCCTGTCTATTATTCCATCATCAATCACTGTTTCTTCTCCAAAGTCACTATGTTGTAGACTTCAAACTTTCTTGAAGTCTGCAAATAACAAGAAACTTCTTGACATTTCTAGGTTAGGTCCTTCCTATCAGACTGCCAACCTGCTACAGATCTTATCAAAGTCTCCTGTGTGATAATGAGTAATGACAATCAATGCCTCCTTATCCTCCTTATCCTCCTTATCCTTTACCAGCCAATCCTCCACAAATACTTTTCCACTGTTGCCTAACAAAGTGTGATTTCCCTGGCTAGTTGTGTTTTGACCATTCATTATAACTGGGGGTTATCTGCAATGTTTTCTCTTCCTGAACCATTAACTCTGGTGATGCCAATGAAACATTCTTGATTCCTTTCAGTTTCTCATATGTCCTGTCCCTTGGCAACGTGGTCTAAAAATATAACAACTTTCCTTATGAATATACACACAGTGGCCATTTTATTAGGCAGTCCTGCTCATTAACGCAAATATCTAATCATCCAACCGTATTCCAGCACCCCAATGCATAAAAGCATGCAGACATGGTTAAGAGGTTCAGTTGTTCTTCAGACCAAGCATCAGAATAGGGAAGTGTCATTGACTGTGGAATGATTGTTGATGCCAGATGAGATCGTTGGAGTATTTCAAAAACTGGTGATCTCCTGGGATTTTCATACACAACAGTCTTTGGTTTACAGAAAATGGGGCAAAAAAAAAACCCAAAAATAAACCAGTGAGCAGCAGTTCTGTGGGTGAAAATGCCTTGTTAATGAGACAGGTCAGGGGAGAATGGCCAGACAGGTTCAAGCTGACAGGAAGGTATTGATAGCTCAGATAAGATCTGTTCTGGGACCTCTACTTTTCGTAATTTTTATTAACGACCTGGATGTGGGGGTAGAAGGGTGGGTTGGCAAGTTTGCAGACGACACAAAAGTTGGTGGTGTTGTAGATAGTGTAGAGGATTGTCAAAGATTGCAGAGAGACATTGATAGGATGCAGAAGTGGGCTGAGAAGTGGCAGATGGAGTTCAACCCGGAGAAGTGTGAGGTGGTACACTTTGGAAGGTCAAACTCCTAGGCAGAGTACAAAGTAAATGGCAGGATACTTGGTAGTGTGGAGGAGCAGAGGGATCTCAGGGTACATGTCCACAGATCCCTGAAAGTTGCCTCACAGGTGGATAGGGTAGTTAAGAAAGCTTATGTGGTATTAGCTTTCATAAGGCGAGGGATAGAGTTTAAGAGTCGCGATGTAATGATGCAGCTCTGTAAAACTCTGGTTAGGCCACACTTGGAGTATTGTGTCCCATTCTGGTCACCTCACTATATGAAGGATGTGGAAGCATTGGAAAGGGTACAGAGGAGATTTACCAGGATGCTGCCTGGTTTAGAAAGTATGGATTATGATCAGAGATTAAGGGAGCTAGGGCTTTACTCTTTGGAGAGAAGGAGGTTGAGAGGAGACATGATAGAGGTGTACAAGATAATAAGAGGAATAGATAGAGTGGATAGCCAGCGCCTCTTCCCCAGGGCACCACTGCTCAATACAAGAGGACATGGCTTTAAGGTAAGGGGTGGGAAGTTCAAAGGGGATATTAGAGGAAGGTTTTTTACTCAGAGAGTGGTTGGTGCGTGGAATGCACTGCCTGAGTCAGTGGTGGAGGCAGATACACTAGTGAAGTTTAAGAGACTACTAGACAGGTATATGGAGGAATCTAAGGTGGGGGCTTATATGGGAGGCAGGGTTTGAGGGTCGGCACAACATTGTGGGCCGAAGGGCCTGTACTGTGCTGTACTATTCTATGTTCTATATTCTATAACTACAAGTTACACTAGTCGTGTACAGAAGAGCATCTCTGAATGCACAACACGTTGAACCTTGAAGATGATGAGGTACAGCAACAGAAGACCCCACCGAGTTCCACTTAACAAAGTGGCTACTTAATGTTGGTGAAACTCAAATCCACCTCATTTGTTTGATCCACCTTTTAAATGGGGTTACGCCAAAGTTTCTTCTGATTAAATACTGTATTAAGAAGAGCGAGCTTATTGTTTGTCCTGGTTGTAATTCTATTCCCCTAAGTCAGATTCATTGGTATATAACTCTTTAAAAGTAAATTAATACAGGAAACACTTCAAACAGTAAATGTGTTGGGTAGCATACAGAGGGAAATAGAATCAATATTTAGGTCAAAGAAACCTCACCAGATGTGGGAAAGAGTTTGACAAATTTTTAACCAGGAACATTACCGTTGTTTTGTTTTCCACAAGTGCTGGTTGATCAGTTGAGTGTTTCCACAATATGTGGACTCACTTTCAGGGACTGTTCAACTTTCCAGCATTTTCTGTCTTTATTTTGGATTTCCAACATCTGCCTCTTTAAATAGCTTTCGATAATTCGCCCGAATGACTCCTGACAGGAGGCTCACATTTTGTTTGCTATTTCTCTTGAGTAAAGTTTTACACACTTTAGAGGTATAGTATAAAAACATCTGTTATTGAATTAAACATACTGTATATAGTTGCAATTAAGATACACATGCATATAAAACTCACTCATTTTAATTGATAAATGAAATTTATGAGTATTTATATTATCTCTATTTTAAACCAGTGGAAAGTGTGTTGTTATAGGCCAATGAAGATATGTGAGTTATAGTGTAATGCAAATCTAACTAGTGGAAATTGTCACTAAACAAACACTATATCTGAATGACACACATAAAAGTTGCTGGTGAACGCAGCAGGCCAGGCAGCATCTCTAGGAAGAGGTGCAGTCGACGTTTCAGGCTGAGACCCTTCATCAGGACCTATATCTGAGTGATTTATTTATCTATTGAGATACAGCCCAGAATAGGCACTTCCGTCCCCTTGAGCTGCACCATCCAGCAATACCTGACAACCTCTGATTGAACCCTAACCTAATCACGGGACAATTTATAATGACCAATTAATCTACTAACCAATGCCCCTTTGGGCTGAGGGAGGAAACCGGAGCACCCAGAAAAAACCCACATATTCCACGTGGAGGAAGTACAGACTCCTTACAGAGGATGCCAGGATTGAATTCCATACTCCAAAGTCCAAACTCCAACACCCTGACTGTTGGAAAAGAAACAAAAGAAATAAGATAATAATGTAAACAACAGGAATTCTGCAGATGCTGGAAATTCAAGCAACACACATCAAAGTTGCTGGTGAACGCAGCAGGCCAGGCAGCATCTATAGGAAGAGGCGCAGTCGACGTTTCAGGCCGAGACCCTTTGTCAGGACTAACTCTGGTGCCTTCCTCCTTCCTTTCCAATCCTGACGAAGGGTCTCGGCCTGAAACGTCGACTGCGCCTCTTCCTATAGATGCTGCCTGGCCTGCTGCGTTCACCAGCAACTTTGAAGATAATAATGTAACAGAAACAAGATTGCACTATTATGCAGCTAAAACAAGATTGAGATGGACTGTACTTTAATTTTACGTTGATGACTGAAAGCATTATGTTGGAGAACTGTCTGTCAAACTGACGTGGGG
Organism: Mobula hypostoma; assembly: GCF_963921235.1. Classification (NCBI taxonomy): domain Eukaryota; kingdom Metazoa; phylum Chordata; class Chondrichthyes; order Myliobatiformes; family Myliobatidae; genus Mobula; species Mobula hypostoma. The sequence continues at coordinate 38,208,507 of NC_086122.1, forward strand.
CCAATCAGCATTTTCAAATGGGAATTGGATAGACCCTTGAGGGAATGTAATTAGGTAACTGGCAGAGTTGAGGATGGAACTGGTAAGTGGCACTAAGGAGAGGAGGAATGGATTTGATGGACTTACAATGAGATGGCTCTGAGTCTCCCACTGGGATGGGGACTGGAACCTTCCCCTGACTGCCAACGAGCGATTGTATCCATGCACCATAAGACTCAGGACACTGCCCCCTTTGCTCTGCTAGAGTGTTCAAATAAAGTTGTCAAGTGCCCATTGTGATTCCTAGCTTACAAGCTTGGCTTAAAAACATGTTTATGGAAACATCGAATGACTTGGTGTTGGAGGAGGCTATTTGATCCATTATATCTATTCTAGCCCTAGGACTATCCAATTATCTCTTGTCCCTTTCTTCTTAGTTCTACATTTTTTTTTCTTTTGAGTGGTGATCCAATTCCCTCTTGAAAGTTACTATGAAATCTGCTTCCACCATTCCTCCAGACACTGGAGTCTGAATCGATACTCACTGTTCAACAGAAAAGACCTCCTCTGCTTCTTTTGCCAATCACCTTGAACTTGTGCTTGGCAGCTGATCAGTCTACCCCTGGAAGGCTTCTCCTTCATTGGCTGGACTTTGTCTCTGGAAGCTGTTAAACACATTCATCCATGACCTCTTCTTTTGCCACAATGAGGCCATTCTCAGGATGGGGGAGCAACACCTCATATTCTCCAACCTGATGATATGAACATTGATTTCCCCTTCTGGTATTTCCCCACCCCCTTCTCCTCTTTTCTATTCCTCACTTTGGCCTCTTAACTCTTCTCCTCGCCTCCGTCTGGTGCCCCTCCTTCTTCCCTTTTTCCCATGGTCTACTCTCCTCTCCTGTCAGATTCCTTCTTCTCTGACCCTTTACCTTTCCCACCCACCTGGCTTCACCTATCATCGTCTAGTTTGACCTCCTTTCTCTCCCCTCACCTTTTTACTCTGGTGCCTTCCCCCTTCCTTTCCAATCCTGATGAACGGTCTCGGCCCAAAACATTGTCTCTTTATTAACTCCTGCAGATGCTGCCTGACCTGCTGAGTTCCCTCACTATAATGTGTGTGTTGCTTTGTACAAAGTCAAGTTTTTTCCCTTCTCTTGCTGCCAGTGGGCACTCAGTTAAAGAGAACCGGAGTCACATGCCACCTTCCCTGACACTGATTGATCCCAACTCCCTGATTCAGTGGCACCGTTAGCCTCTGAGAGATCTGTAAAAGTAACCAGCCACCATTGAACACACAATGATTCAATGCTCACGTAGAGTGCTGTACTGCCTTACCACACTATCAAGCTCAGAATCTGCAAATGCCACAGGGAAATCATCCAAGCCAAAACAACTTATTAATTTTATGTTTAAAATGGATTTCCAAATGTGAACTAAGTGCAGTTTATTTATCTTGAAATGTTGGACTTAGTCACAAAATCCCCAACTGACTGCTACATGCGGGTCCATCCACAATCTTCAATGAGATTAGGGAATTGGCTAAGTGTGCTTAGACCTTGTTGCCCACTCTTAAGATGAGTCAGAATCTCTGAATAATCACTCTTCAATATTAAGTTTCTGGGATATATTGGTATGAAGTACTTTGATGAGGCAGACACAAAGATATTGCTTCTGGAGTCAAGGGGAAAAATTTTGACTCTCATCAATAAATCCAGCCAGAAATTCAAGCAGGACGTCTTTACCAAATTGGTCACATAAGATGTGGGTTTCAATACCATTCATCGAAACAAATAGAAAAGATGAACTTAAGGGAAAATGAGAGGACAATATGGAAGGAGGATTACACAGAGCTCAAAAAGGAAACATAATCAGTTTCCTTGTTTCAAAATCCATGCAATTCCACTTCATCACAGATTCCACTTTATTACAGATTGTAAGTTGACATCCGTATTCAGTCTTCCTGCCTTTCTATTTCCACTTTCGGAACATAGATTGATTGATTGATTGAATAATTAAATGATTGATTGATTGATTGATCTGATTGATTTAGAGATACTGCCTGGTATAGGCCCTTCCAGCACTTCTAGCACTTTGAGCTGTGCTGCCCAGCAACCCCTGATGTAACTCTACTCTAATCATGGAGTAGTTTACAATGACCAACTAGCCTACCAACCAGTACATCTTTGGACTGTGGCGGAAAACTGGAGCACTCAGAGAAAACCACAGCACCTTTGAAGAGGAATAAACTGAAGCAGTCTGTATTCAGACAGCAGTAGGAAAGCCTTTAATGCAATCTTGACTATCTTTGCTAAAGCATAAGTGGGTTGTGTTAGGGATTTGGTATAATGTATTGGTTTAAATCAAAATGATTTGCCCATTAGTGAAGCTATTCCACCTGACATAAATACTACAGATTCTCCTTTGCATTGTCATTGCACCATTTAAATTCCTTCTGAGTCTGCACAAGAGGGATAGAATAAATTACACTGCAAATGTTAAGATAAGTGAACCTTGAATTATTGTCAATCCAGTTTGTACTTGTTTGACTTCATTCTGAATTCTTTTGAAAGAAGGCAGTCCTTATTTTGTGACACTTTGGGCAAACAGCATTCTAATGCTTGACTTAACTCAACATACAGTATAATTTAACTATGATAGTCTGCAATTTTCAATTAATTATAAATATAACAAATAATTAAACTCAGGGGTAGAAAAGAAACCTGGAGTAGCCATGCATGGTATAAGCACAGTGTTTGTAATTTAATTAATTTGCTATGACTCTTGGCATCCAATATTTCATTTGGAGTCTTTTGTCTCATTCAAATTCTTTTGCTTCTTTCTTTTCTCTTTCTCCTTTCCACCCTACATACATTGATGCTAGCTTTGCTTCTCCACACAATTATTAAACCCCTTGCAGTTACACTTTCAATTGCTTTGCCACTAAACTTGGCAACACCTCTACCTGCACAGGTTCAGCATGTGCTCTGACACTGACAGACTTCTCTGGATGCACAGTGGAGAGTATCCTGACTGGTTGCAGCACAAGCAGGTCTCGAAACACAGATACTCAAGAACAGAAAAGCCTCCAAAAGGTGGCGGATACAGCCCAGTCCTCCTCACCATTGAGCAAATTTACAAGGAGCACTGCCACAAGAAATCAAAATCAATCAACAAGGACCATCCAGGCTTTTCTTGCTACTGCCACTGGGAAAGAGGTACAAGAGCCTTAGATCCTACACCACTAGGTTCAGGAATATATATATTACCCCTCAACCATTAGTCTCTTGAACCAGTGTGGATAACTTCACTCAACTCAACTCTGAGCTGATTCCACAACCTATGGACACACTTTCAAGAGCTCTAAACTCATGATTTCAATATAGTTTATATATTAATTTTTATTATTATTGTTATTTTTATTTTTATGTTTTTTCAGCTCACGCTGGTAAAACCTGAGGTGCGGGTATAGCCTTGCACATTCATTTCACAACTGCTAGGAACTTTCAGACTATGCTAGAGGTGTTTAATATTGTGGTTTTTTGGAGGTTTACGTAGATATTGCTGTGTAGCCCTAGTTGTTTAATGCTGTTGTGTAGTGACTTTGGGGTGATGCCAATTGTAGATATTACTATTGGGACAATGTATAGCCTGTTCGTGTTCCATAGACTTTCAATTTCTTCTTTTAATTCAGCATTTTTCTTGTGTTTTCACTTATTGATTTCAGAATGTTATGTTTTTGGAATAATAAATGGAATTTTACTATTATTATCATTATTATTATTAATTTTTTGTGTATTCGCACGGTTTGCCCACTTTTGCCCATCCATTGTTTATCCGTCTCTGTGTAATTATTTTCATCAGCTCTGTTGTAGTTCTTTTTACCTACTGCAAATGCCTGCAAGGAAATGAATCTCAGGGTAGTATATGGTGACATATGTATACTTTGATAATAAGTTTATGCTGGACTTTGAACTTTGAACATCTCTCATCCATCTTGTTTACCTTGTTTATGGGATTTCTTAAAACACCTACTCCAATAAGCGGCATACGCAGAGAACCTTCCAATAGTTTTTGAATTCAGTGATGTTCTAGAATGGCAAATTGTGAGTGTTAGAATTGTAGGGAATGCAAACAGACTTCACCAATAATTCTGTAATATCTCCAAGAGTGTGTCCAACCCATTATATAAGGTACCCGATTTTTCATTCCACATTTATACCCAGGCAGGCTATTGGATCATCACAAACGTCCTTTATATTATTTCCAAAGAATAATGTGATCCTTGAACATTCCTAAAATTTATCAATAGTCAGTTTAGTGAAGTTAGTTTAATCTGGGTGCTACGATAGCGTAGTGATTAACATGATGCTATTATAGCTCAGAACGTTGGAGTTCAGAGTTCAGTTAAGGTCACCGGTAAGAAGTCAGTACGCCCTCCCTGTGTTTTCTCCAGATCTTCTCGTTTCCTCCCAACATTCCAAAGGTGTACTGGTTAGTAGGTTAATTGGTCATTGTACAATTTTCTGTAAATAGGTGAGGTTAAATCGAGGGCTGTTGGGGGTTGCTGGGTAATGTGGCTCGAAGGGCCTATTCCACACTCTATCTCCAAGTAAATAAATAAATAAACAAACCGAGAGCTTAAATTTTATTGTTTCTTATTTAAGAAGCTAGCTTTTTTTTATTCTATGTGATAGAGCATAATTAACAAATAACTTGTTTTCATTGAGAGTCCTTGACATAAAATCCAGTGTATGTGACAAGTACCTTACAGCCAGAATGGTTAACAAGAACGGAGACCCATTCCCTCTCATTGTTAAGGATACTTGTACTCCACTCTGTATTCAATCTCACACTGATGCTGAAGAATGCTACAACCTCCATTCTAGCTGAATGTTACTCCTAAAGGTCAAAGTGCTTCTTATAAAGGACTTTAACTGCACCTCAACCCATCTTTCTCAGTGCTTTCTTGAATAAACAGTTACTCATAGCATACTTCTGGGGAAATTTATTATTAATCCATACTCAAGAGGAGTTAAAAGATGTTAGATTTTTTTAAAAGTTAGTTGTTTGAAAATGTTAGCTTTTAATAAAAATTTAATGGAACACAGAACAGGCCCTTCGGCCCAAAGTTTTGTGCTGACCTTTTAATCCATTCCAAGATCAATCTAATCCTTCTCTCCGCATAGCCCTCCATTTTTCTTTCATTCATGTGCCTATCATAGAATCCCTTAAAGATCCCTAATTGATCGGCCTCTACCTCCACCTCCTGATGAGCATTCCATACATCCACTACTCTTTGAGTAAAATGAAATCTACCTCAGATATCCCTTCTATACATTCCTCCAATGTCCTCAAAATTACACCCTCTCATGTGCGCCATTTCTGCTATGGGAAAAAGAAGCTGGCTGTCTACTCTATCTATGCCTCTTTTCATCTTGTGAAAGGAGAGCATCAAGTCTCCTTTCGTGCTCCATCGTTTCAAAGAGAGAAGGCTTAGCTTGCTCAGCCTTTCTGCATAAGGAAAGCTCTCTAATCCAGGCAGAATCCTGGCAAATCTCCTCTGCACCCTCTCTAAAGCTTCCACATCCTTCCTATAATGAGGTGACCAGAACTGAACACAATATTCCAAGTGTGGTCTAACCAAAGTTTTATAGAGCTACAACATTACCGCACGGCTCTTGAACTCATTCCCCTAAATAATAAAGGTCAACATATTATATGTCTTCTTAATCTCCCTATCAACTTGCATGGCAACTTCAAGGAATTTATGCATGTGGACCCCAAGATCCCTCTATTTCTCCATATTGATGAGAATTTTGCCATTAACTCTGCACCCTTCCTTCAAGTTCAACTTTCCAAGATACATCATTTCACACTTTTCCAGATTGAACTTCGTCTACCACTTCCCAGCCCAGCTCTGTATCCTAGAAATACCCCACTGTAACCTACAATAACGTTCTACACTATCCACAACGTCACCAACCCTAGTGGCAACTCAAACTTACTGACCCATTCTTCCAATTCATCACCGAAGTCATTTATAAAAATCACAAAGAGCAGAGGTCCTGTGAAACTCCACTAGTCACTGACCTCCAGGCAGAATATGTTCCATCTACTCTGCCTTCTATGGGCAAGCCCATTCTGAATCTATGCAGCCAGATATCCCTTGATCCTGTTTGAAACTGGTAGTTTGCAATCCAGAGGTTCTTCAGAAGTCTACATTGAGGGACAGAGGTTATTTTATTAAGTATTACAAGACAAAGGAATGTACAAAGAAAACACAAGAAAAGAGAAAAATCATGGTTGTCTCATACTCAAACTCGAGTTAAGCAATTGTCCAATAATAACAATAGCCAGATTAGAGTGGTATAACACCTGCTAGAGAAAACTCGGTGATGAAACTTCTAGAAAAATACAGAATTAACTGTACCACAATTACTGGAATATTCACTGAACAATTACTTGTATATAGAAGATTATATAAAAATACAAGCAAGCATGAGAGGAGATTTGATAGAGGTATGCAAAATTACAAGGGGTACAGACAAGGTAAATGCAAGCAAGCTTTTTCCACTGAGGCTGTGTGGGACTACAACTAGAGGTCATGGGTTAAGAGTGAAAGGTGGAAAGTTTAAGGAGAACTTGAGGGGAAACTTCTTCACTCAGAGGGTCGTGAGTGTGTGGAATGAGCTGCCGGCACAACTGGTTCATGTGAGTTCTATTTCAATGTTTAAGAGAAGTTTGAAAAGGTACGTGAATGGTAGGGCTATGGAGGGCTATGCTCCCGTTGCAGGTCAATAGGAATAGACAGTTTAAATGGTTTGGGACAGAGTAAATGGGCCAAAGGACCTGTTTCTACGCTGTACTTTTCTATGACTTTGTGGCTCATAGGAAAGTTAAATGACAGAGAAAAAAAAAAGAAAATAGCAATCCAACAATCTCATGCCTTCTGACTTTTGGAATGAGCCCACTACGGGGCACCTTATCAAATGCTCTACTCAAATCCACATCCTCGTCATTCACTGTTCTACCTTCAATTTGTTTTGTCACCTCCTCAAGGAATTCAATCAGGCTTGTGAGACACGTCCTGCCCTCACAAAGGCATGCTGACTCTTCCTAATCAGTCTATGCTTCTCCAAATGCTCATAGATCCTAACTCTAAGAATTTTCTCCATTAGTTTGTCCACTGCTGATGCAAGATTCGCTGGTCTATAATACCCAGGGTTATCCCTTTTAACTTTCTTGAACAAAGGACGAACAGGCTAGCATTTGCCACCCTCCAGTCTTCTGATACTATTTCTGTGGCCAGTGAGGACACAAAGATCGTCACCATCTTCCCTCGCTTCCTGTAGAAACCTGGGTTATATCCCATCCAGGCTTATCTAACCTAATATTTTTCAGAAGTTCCAGCTCATCCTCCTTCTCATGTTGCAGTATCTTAGGCTGTTCTACACACATATGTGGGCAATTTTTTTTTATGTACTCTAGTCTCAGAGCACACTAGGAGAACATTGGCTCATCCTCCCTTGCCAGCTGTCTGAAAGAATTATTCCATTAAATTCAGTCCATCTGTCCTTTCTCCACAGCTCTGCCAATGCTGTCTTTTAAATGGTTATCAAATTCCCTCGAAGAATTACAACTGAATCCATGCCACTGCTCTTTCAAGTAATGTACTCGTGATAAAAAAATTGAGCTTATTTGTATAAAGCGTAGCCAAATATGATATCAATTTTATACCAGACTTGTTTTTTATTAGTTTGTTTTATTGTAACATGTGAAAAGCTTGTCTGACATACTGTTAATACAGAGCTAATTATTACACAGTGCATTGAACCAAAAAAACAATAACAATGCAGAATAAACTGTAAGAACTGCAGGAAGTGCAGGTAAATGGTAAATGGCAAGATCATAACAAGGTAGACTCTGAAGCCAAGAGTCCATCTTATTGCACAAAGTTCAAAGTAAATTTTATTATCAAAGTACACATATGTCAACCCTGAGATTTACTTTCCTGTGGGCATACTTAGCAAATCTATAGAATAGTAACTATAACAGGATCAATGAAAGATCAACCACATTAACCTCTCTAACTTCCCCACCTCCCCTTTGTACCCCATCCCACATTAGTCTCACAGCCTGAAGGAAGAAACTGTTACCCGGTCTGGCAGTCCTAGTCCTGATGCTCCTGTGCATCCTTCCTGACGGTAGTGGGTCAAAGAGATTGTGGGATGTGTAGTAGGGATTTCCAACAATGTTTTGGGCCTGCATCTGCCCAAATGTCCTGGTAAATAAGAGGAGACCTCAACGAAACCTTTTGAATGTTGAAAAGCTTCAATAGAGTGGATGTGAAGAGGATGATGTGGAGGGGTGTGGTGAGACCAGAAGACAGCCTCAGAATAGAGGATGGAGCTGCAGAGGAACTTCTTTAGTCAAAGAGTGGTGAATCTGTAGAATTCGTTGTCACAGGCATCTGTGGAGGCCAGTTAGTACCCCTCAAACATCAGACTCTTGAACAAAAGAGGATAACTACGCTCATCTATTGAGATGTTCCCACAACCAATGATCTCACTCTAAGGACTCTTTATCTTGATACTTAATGCTCTCAATTTTTAATGCTCTTTTTTAATATTTGCATTTACATACTTCATTGTCTTCTGCACTGTTTGATCTTTCATTGTTCCTGTTATAGTTACTGTTCTATAGATTTGCTGAGTATGCCCACAAGAAAACAAATCTCAGGGTTGTATTGATGACATATGTGTACTTTGATAATAAAATTTACTTTGAACTTTGAAGTCCTTGAGCATACTTAAGGCAGAGGTTGATAGATTCTTGATTCAGGGCATGAAGGGATCTGGGGAGAAGGCAGGAGATTGAGGCTGAGAGGAAAATTGGATCAGCCATGATGAAATGGTAGAGTGGACTCGATGGTTAACATTGGGAGAATATGTTGTTGTTATGACACCATGCTACTAAGCTCTCTATCTCCTTTCTGTACTACGGTGGTATCACCTGCAAAATGGGAAGAATATCTTGTACTTGTACGGTCTTAAAGCACTCCATAGCCTTAGAAATGCAGCCACACTTGTAATATCGGGAAAAATGGCATCTAATTTGCGTACATAAATCTTCCACTTATGTGATAATCATCAGATAATATGCTTTTAGAGATCCGATCATTTTTAGTGGCATTGATTGAGTGCTAAATAATGACACGACACCAGTGATCAGACTTGAATTATCTTCACGTTAGAGCTGTGGGATTTATCATATTCACCTGAAAGAGCTGATGGAGCCTTAGTTTCACATATTAGCCCAACATCAGTAGCTCTGACACTGCCAATGTTAGTACTGCGCTGGAATGCCGACTGAATTCCTCCACTCAGCTCTCTGAGGTGGGACTTGCCTCCTTGTCCTTCAAGCTCTGAGGTGAGAATGATGCTCTGTGTATCTCGAGAGCTCCAAATTATAAAAGTGTTTTAGATTTATCAGCAGATCATCTTTAATTAAAATTTAAAAGGGTAAATTAAGATCACAGGAATAATAATGAATGAAGAAAAATAAGAAACTTTGAGTGATTAGGAAAATAAAAGGGAGAATGAAAAAATAATTTTACAATAACATTGAAAAGAAGATTAAATGGAGTGTTAAGACTGGTAACTTTTAAATAACAATATAATGTATATACTTGAAAACAAAACACATAAAATAATTTTAATTAAATAATTTCAATGAAAAATAATTTTACAACATCATTGAAAAGAACAGTAAATGATGTAATAAGCGTGATCTCAGTGGTGACTTTAAATATCAATATACTGTGTATTAAAGACATAAAGGGAGATCAGATTAGATTAGATTATTGTCAGATACACCAGGGTGCAATGCAATTTTGTGCATGAGGCTCACAGGTAAACAGCATACACAGTAATAATAATAAAGACAAAATGGAGGGCAAGATAACAGAATGAAGACATATGGAAATAGAAACATAGAAAATAGGTGCAGGAGTAGGCCATTCAGCCCTTTGAGCCTGCACCGCCTTTCAGTATGATCATGGCTGATCATCCAACTCAGAACCCTGTACCTGCCTTCTCTCCATACCCCCTGATCCCTTTAGCCACAAGGGCCTTATCTAACTCCCTCTTAAATATAGCCAATGAACTGGCCTCAACTGTTTTCTGTGGCAGAGAATTCCACAGATTCACCACTCTCTGTGTGAAGAAGTTTTTCCTCATCTCGGTCTTAAAAGGCTTCCCTTTATCCTTAAACTGTGACCCCTCATTCTGGACTTCCCCAACATCGGGAACAATCTTCCTGCATCTAGCCTGTCCAATCCCTTTAGAATTTTATACGTTTCAATAAGATCCCCCCCCCTCAATCTTCTAAATTCCAGAGAGTATAAACCTAGTTCATCCAGTCTTTCATCATATGAAAGTCCTGCCATCCCAGGAATCAATCTGGTGAACCTTCTTCGCACTCCCTCTATGGCAAGAATGTCTTTCCTCAGATTAGGGGACCAAAACTGCACACAATACTCCAGGTGTGGTCTCACCAAGGCCTTGTACAACCGCAGTTGTACCTCCCTGCTCCTGTACTCGAATCCTCTTGCTATGAATGCTCCGTAGAAGATGCCTGGTGCCCCACACCAGCCATTAAATTCAGTCCGCCCACCTCAAAGGCTCATTCATAAACTGGGGATATCCATAGGTCAGGTGTCTGTCATTCAGGGAGGACCTGTATTTACTGTTATGATCTTGTACCTTTCTGTTGCAGTGCACTGCCTCTGTAGCTGTTTCACTTTATTCTGCATTCTATTATCGTTTTTCCTTGTTCTGCCTCAGGATCTGATCTGTATGAACAGTGAGCAAGACAAATGTTTCACTGCATCTCAGTACATGTGACAACAATAAACCAATTCTAATTCCATTTTCAATTGTTCTGCATCTCTTGCTTAACTCTTGCACACAACATATGTTAGTTGTTTGTATTGGTTATGATACACTCCTATGCAATTCAGCCTACCAGATAAGATCATAAGTGATAGGAGCAGAATTAGGCCATTCAGCCCATCAAATCTGCTCCATCATTTGAATCATGGGTGACAATCTGTATTGTGTTCAACTGCAGATTGCTGCAACATTCATGGACTGAGGTACTTGGATTGTATATTTTTTGTGTGACTGGATTTTACTGCTTTTTATATGTGTTGTATGTGCCTTGTATGTGTGGGCACATGGCCAAGTGGTTAAGGCATTCGACTAGTGATCTGAAGGTTGTGAGTTCGAGCCCCAGCTGAGGCAGCATGTTGTGTCCTTGAGCAAGGCACTTAACCACACAGTGCTCTGCGACAACACTGGTGCCAAGCTGTATCGACCCTTGCCCTTCCCTTGGACAACATTGGTGACGTGGAGAGAGAAGACTTGCAGCATGGGCAACTGCTGGTCTTCCATACAACGTTGCCCAGGCCTGCACCCTGGAGAGTGAAGAATTTCCAGGTGTAGATCTATGGTCTCTCAAGACTAACGGATGCCTTTAAAAATGTGCCTTGTACAGTGTTTTGCACCTTGGCCGCAGAGTAACACTGTTCATGGGTATTCATGGGTATTCACGTATGGTTGAGTTGAATGTATGACACCTCCCTGTTGAGCAATTTTATCACTCCCATACCTGCCCTTATTCCCTCTCTCATTCGTGTTAGGATCGGAACCAATGTTGTTCAGGTTACTCAATGCTTTCAAAATTGGCTGGTTCATGGATGAAATGAGGACAGTTAGATAACAAGAGAAGCAAAGGACGTGCTGGGACTGTGAGGGACTGTGCTGGGATATACTGGGACTGTGAGGGATGGAACACAGTTGGGTCTGAAGGGGATTGTGCTGGGACTGTGAGGAATTGTGCCGGGATATACTGGGAATGTGAGGGATGGAACACAGTTGGGTCTGAGGGAGACTGTGCTGGGACTGTGAGGAACAGTGCTGGGATATACTGGGACTGTGAGGGATGGAACACAGGTGGGACTAAGGGGGACTGTGAAGAACAGTGCTGGGATATGCTGGCCTGTGAGGGATGGAACACAGTAGTTGTTGGAAACCAGAAAGAAAGGAGAATGCTGGAAACAGTAGGCAAATCAGTGGAGGAAAAGAAAAGAAACAAAAAGTTAAGGTGGATGACTTGGCATCAGTCTATTTTAACTTGATGCTCAGGGCTTAGCAAACATCTTAGCACAGAGTCGCTTTCCACACTATGGTGTTACGTGGTGCATTGTGACAGTACAGCAGTAGTTATGGTTGTACTTCGCAAGGTTAAACTTTATTGATCAGACTCGGGCATTTGGTACTGGGCTCTTCATGTTGAGTGTTGGTACAATTGATTGGCTTCTACTTAGAACCTTGGTGTGTTTGGGAAGATCTTCATAAGAAACTTAAAACAGCCAATGAATTCTGCTTATGCTGGATGTTACTGGTTGAGCCTACTGATCATAGATCAATTCCTAACTTCCCTGGAGTTATCGTGCAGTCTCATTCTTCCAAGATACTGTACATGTTAGTTCATTATGGTCAAACTGCCAAGGGATTGAAATGATCTACCAGTTCTCATTACTACTGTCAGAGAGGAGGCAAAGGAGCCGGAGGAAACACTGGAAGATTCAGGAACACCTTCTTGCCCTCCAGTACAATGATTCCATGAGCACAACCTCACCTTTTATGCACTACTTATTTAATTTATGCTGATTGTAATTTATAGTTTTTTTATCATGTACTGCAATGTGGGATGTATGGGGTGTCCAGGGAGGGACAGCACCTCTGGTGAGGACACTTGTTGTGTCCATTTTGGGGCAGCTCACTCACTTTTGGTCCTGACTGAACACTCAACTCTCACCTGTAGCTCCAAGTAGCTGTTTGCATGTGACAGCGGCCCCACCCCGGTACACCGCTTCCACAGGCAGACTAAATCAGGTGAGGGTAGCTGGTGCACTCATACCCTGGTGAGATAGGGACATGCCTATCCTAGCATGCAAAGTCAGATCTGGTGGACTGAGCAGATGAGATCTACAGCGAGATCCAATGGGCAAGAAGGTGAGACTGCAATACTCCATAGAGAGTGAGGGGTATGACAGGGCACAGGAGAAGTCATGGTCATCAATTGCAAGCAAAGGAAATCCCAGTTTGTGATGCTTGTTTGAACTACTGGACCCAGATTCTGAGGCTGGGAGAGCAGAACTACCCCAGTCCAAAGGCTTTTCCACTTTATGAACTCTCCTGCACAGGTTTCCTGTCATCATCGGACACAACGGACAATCAGCACCATCATTGCAAAGTACTGCTGCTACAAAACAACAAATACCAGCAGTACTAAACTTGATTCTGATGATCCTAATGATAAAGGACATCCATTTGGTCAGTGCAAGAATGCACGATGAGGTGAGATGCAAAACCTCGTAAGTGAGATCTGAGGTTCAGGTCCTTGATGTTACCGGTCAAATGGTTTGTTAAAAGTAGCTGCTTATTCATGAGCTTCTATGGCACCAAACCCCAGATCCAACAGTTTGAAAGACATGAGAACAGGTCCTCTTGGACAAAGTAATGGCCAGGTAACACACACTCTACCAGGTAACTCACCATTCTAACTTGGATTCAAAATGCTGTTCCTATCTTGTTTGTTGCTGAGTTGATGTTCCAGAGGTCTCTACCTAATAACATGTTCCAGAGGTCTCTCCGTAATAACATGTTCTCGAGCTCTCTACCTAATAACATGTTCTAGAGGTCTCTACCGGACAACATGTTCCAGAAGTCTCTAACTAACAGCATGTTCCAGAGGTCTCTACCTAACAACATGTTCTAAAGGTCTGTACCTGATAACATGTTCCAGAGCTCTCTCCCTAACAACATATTCCAGAGCTCTCTACATAATAACATGTTCCAGAGGTCTCTACCTAACAATTCTAGGTCTGTACCTGACAACACATTCTAGAGTATCTACCTAAGAACATGTTCTAGAGGCCTCTCCCTAACACCATGTTCTAGAGGTCTCCACCTAACAATATATTCCAGAGGTCTCTACCTAATAACATGTTCTAAAGGTCTCTACCTGACAACATGTTCTAGAGGTCTCTAGCTAACAACATCTTCTAGAAGTATTTACCTAACTACATGCTCCAGATGTCTCTACTTAACAACATCGAGGGAGTACCTTCAGCAAGTGGACTAAAGAGCCTTAGGGCAGTGGCTATGTTTATCATCTTGGTAGCAACAAAGTTGGAAGTAAGTTTATTATCAAAGTACATATATGTCACCATATACAGCCCTAGGATTCATTTTCTTGCGGACATACTCAGTAAATCGATAATAGAATAATCACCACAATAGAATCAATTAGAGATTGCACTGACTTGGGCGTTCAACCAGTGTGCAAAAGACAACAAACTGTGCAAATACAAAAATAAGGGAAAAATAAGAATAAATAAATAAGTAATAAATTCCACGAACATGAGATGAAGAGTCCTTGAAAGTGAGTCCATTAGTTGTGGGAACATTTCAATAATGGGGTAAGTGAAGTTGAGCGAACCCTTTGGTCGACAGCCTGATGGTTGAGGGTTAATAACTGTTTCTGAACTTGGTGCTGTGAGTTCTGAGCCTCCTGTACCTTCTTCCTGATGGCAGCAGTGAGAAGAGAGTGTGATTTGGGTGGTGAGAGTTCCTGATCATGGATGCTGAGGTTACATTGGCAAAGCAAGCCAATGGTGGCAATATCCAGAAAATGCTCTTAAATAAGTATCCTGCCTTTTTGAAAGGAAGAAATAATGGAAAAAAAATAAAAGTTGTCAGAACAGATTGATGGTGAAAGTTGGTGATGCACGGATTTTGACAAAATGGACAGATGTTTTCTAAAACTCTCCTGCTGCTGGCTAGTGAAGATCTCAACAGATGAAAACTATGAACCTTTTGGGAATAAACTCCATGGAAGATATTCGAATATGCATAAAACCTACCTGAAGCTTCTATTCTGATTACTCTCATTAAGTATTTAAAACATCTGCTAAGATATCATTGTTTAACAGTTTGGGACACTGTTCCTATTTCAAGTCAATTCCCAGGCTGTCGGCAATGTCCAACAATGTAGGGAATTTGCTCTTTAATCTTTAGGAAGAAAGAAATTGCTTTTATGTACCATCTTCAAGGATCTCAAGCTGTTGAAAAGCTTTTCAGTGTTTTGAAGAACCTTATTGAAGTGTAGTCACTAGCTCAGCACTCAACCCTGCACGAATGGAATGCGTGCAAGGAGCCGGCCGGATTCAAAGCCTGGACCACTTGCCTCGAAGTCTGGAGTGGATGTCACT
Source organism: Mobula hypostoma (assembly GCF_963921235.1). NCBI lineage: Eukaryota > Metazoa > Chordata > Chondrichthyes > Myliobatiformes > Myliobatidae > Mobula > Mobula hypostoma. Next base: position 38,223,829 of record NC_086122.1, read on the forward strand.
ACACCATTGGCTGGCACAATGTTACTGCCACCATTATAATAAAACAAACAGTCACATAAATATGTGAAACAGCAGCAATAAAAGATGAGAAGTGAGCAGTGCAGGAGAGTGTGTCTGAGAGTTGGGGAGTGGTGTAGGGGGAGAGTGCGTCAGGGCATTCTGAGAGGATGTATATGTTTGCTAGGTGGCAGCAGGGTGTTAAGGAGTCTAACAGTTTAAGGGAAGAAGCTGTTACCCAGCCTGACAGTTCTAGTTCTTATGATACCATACTTTCTTCCTAACGGCAAGAGGTCAGAGAGATTATGGGAAGGATGGGCAGTGGTTCAGGAAGGGTACTATGTATGCAGTGCTTCTGATAGGTGCCCTGAATGGCGTTGGAGAGTGACCCTGATAATGTCTTCAGTAGTTCTCATTATCCGTAGCAGGGTCTTGTGATTTAATGCATTGCCGTTCCCATACCAGACAGTGGTATAGCTCTCTGTGGAGCTCTGGTAGAATATGGTGAGAGTGGGTGGGGGGAGGGGAAGGTGAGGCAGTCTCACTTGCCTAAAGAGGTTTTGTGGAGGGACCAGGTGAGGTTGCCAGTGATGTGCACGCCAAGAAACTTGGTGCTGCAGACTCTCCATGGAGAAACCATCGATGTGCAGTAGGGAGTGGTCAGCCTGTACCTTCCTGAAGTCCACAATCGTCACGTTAGAGCTGTCCACGTTGAGACTCAGGTTGTTGTGTTTACAATCTCCTCCCTGTTGGCCAATAAGGCCAACCATTGTTGTGTCGTCAGCAAACGTAATGATACATTTAGAACTTTATTTCAAGTTTCAAGTTTATTTATCACATCTGCATCAAAACATACAATGGAATGCATTGTTTGCATTAACAGCCACACAAATGAGTGTGTGCTGGGGGGCAGCCCGCAAATGATACCACACATTCTGGTACAAACATCACAATGATTCAAGGTTTGTAAATGTCATTTTCAATACTTAAGTGTAAAGGAAAATGAAATAATTGATACTCTGTATCTAATGCTGCACAAAAATACATATAATAAGATAAAGAACATAATAGTAATAGTAGCGCAATAAATATAAATATGTAAGATAGATAATATACATTGATTGCCTGTCGATAAAGTGATGCTAGGCACAGGAGTGTCTGTACATAGGGAGGGAGGAGAAGATGGCGGCGCGATGCAGCGCGCACGGCTGTTCCGAATGATTGTCGATTATGTGTAACTAGGGGCTGTGCGCAATCCGGATTTGATGGAGACAGCCGTCAGAAGCGCAGAGGAACATCTGGAGAAACTTCTGAAATGCCTGCTTTGCTGTCACTGCTACTGTGCAATCGAGAATCTCCGGAGACGAAGGCCTCAAATCCTTGGCTTTACGTACCGCCAGCTGCCAAGGCTGGGGTCGGAGCGCTCGGTAGAGATGGTGCACGGTGTTGAATAGGTGGTCGGAGGCTCTGAGTTTTTTGGACGGGTTCGGAGTTGGACTGTGGTCGGATGCTTCCAGGATGCTGCGCAAGTTGGCGGCTCTGGAGGTTTACTGTCTGTTTGAGATGATGGGATTCTCGAGAAACTTTGAGACTTTTACTGTGCCATGGTCTGTACTTATGAAATTATGGTATTGCTTTGCACTGCTGTAACTATATGTTATAATTATGTGGTTTTTATCAGTTTTTAAGTCGGTTTGTCATGTGTTTTTCATGATCTCATTCTGGAAAAACATTTTATCATTTCTTAATGCATGCATTACTAACCCGCTGATAAAGGGGGTGCTGTTGTAGTCTGGCGTACTGACCTCTACCTTGCCGAGGCACAGCGACAACTCGCGGATACCTCCTCTTATTTACCCCTCGATCGTGACCCCACTAAGGAGCACCAGGCCATTGTCTCCCACACTATCAACGACTTTATCCGCTCAGGGGATCTCCCATCCACTGCTACCAACCTTATAGTTCCCACACCCCGCACTTCCCGTTTCTACCTCCTACCCAAGATCCACAAACCTGCCTGTCCTGGCCGACCTATTGTCTCAGCTTGCTCCTGCCCCACCGAACTCGTTTCTGCATACCTCGACACTGTTTTATCACCCCTTGTTCAATCCCTTCCGACCTATGTTCGTGACACTTCTCACGCTCTTAAACTTTTCAATGATTTTAAGTTCCCTGGCCCCCACCGCTTTATTTTCACCATGGATGTCCAGTCCTTATATACTTCCATCCCCCATCAGGAAGGTCTCAAAGCTCTACGCTTCTTTTTGGATTCCAGACCTAATCAGTTCCCCTCTACCACCACTCTGCTCCGTCTAGCGGAATTAGTCCTTACTCTTAATAATTTCTCCTTTTGCTCCTCCCATTTCCTCCAAACTAAAGGTGTAGCTATGGGCACCCGTATGGGTCCTAGCTATGCCTGCCTTTTTGTTGGGTTTGTGGAACAATCTATGTTCCGTGCCTATTCTGGTATCTGTCCCCCACTTTTCCTTCGCTACATCGACGACTGCATTGGCGCTGCTTCCTGCACGCATGCAGAACTCGTTGACTTTATTAAATTTGCCTCCAACTTTCACCTTGCCCTCAAGTTTACCTGGTCCATTTCCGACACCTCCCTCCCCTTTCTAGATCTTTCTGTCTCTGTCTCTGGAGACAGCTTATCCACTGATGTCTACTATAAGCCTACTGACTCTCACAGCTATCTGGACTATTCCTCTTCTCACCCTGTCTCTTGCAAAAATGCCATCCCCTTCTCGCAATTCCTCCGTCTCCGCCGCATCTGCTCTCAGGATGAGGCTTTTCATTCTAGGACGAGGGAGATGTCTTCATTTTTTAAAGAAAGGGGCTTCCCTTCCTCCACTATCAACTCTGCTCTTAAACGCATCTCCCCCATTTCACGTACATCTGCTCTCACTCCATCCTCCCACCACCCCACTAGGAATAGGGTTCCCCTGGTCCTCACCTACCACCCCACCAGCCTCCGGGTCCAACATATTATTCTCCGTAACTTCCGCCACCTCCAACGGGATCCCACCACTAAGCACATCTTTCCCTCCCCCACCTCTCTGCATTCCACAGGGATCGTTCCCTACGCAACTCCCTTGTCCATTCGTTCCCCCCCATCCCTCCCCACTGATCTCCCTCCTGGCACTTATCCGTGTAAGCCGAACAAGTGCTACACATGCCCTTACACTTCCTCCCTTACCACCATTCAGGGCCCCAAACAGTCCTTCCAGGTGAGGCATCACTTCACCTGTGAGTCGACTGGGGTGATATACTGCGTCCGGTGCTCCCGATGTGGCCTTTTATATATTGGTGAGACCCGACACAGACTGGGAGACCGCTTTGCTGAACATCTACGCTCTGTCCGCCAGAGAAAGCAGGATCTCCCAGTGGCCACACATTTTAATTCCACATCCCATTCCCATTCTGACATGTCTATCCACGGCCTCCTCTACTGTAAAGATGAAGCCACACTCAGGTTGGAGGAACAACACCTTATATTCCGTCTGGGTAGCCTCCAACCTGATGGCATGAGCATTGACTTCTCTAACTTCCGCTAGGCCCCACCTCCCCCTCGTACTCCAGCTGTTACTCATTTTTATGCACACATTCTTTCTCTCACTCTCCTTTTTCTCCCTCTGTCCCTCTGAATATACCTCTTGCCCATCCTCTGGGTCACCCCCCCCCGTCTTTCTTCCCGGACCTCCTGTCCCATGATCCTCTCGTATCCCCTTTTGCCTATCACCTGTCCAGCTCTCGGCTCTATCCCTCCCCCTCCTGTCTTCTCCTATCATGTTGCATCTCCCCCTCTCCCTCCAGCTTCCGAATCCCTTACTCACTCTTCCTTCAGTTAGTCCTGACGAAGGGTCTCGGCCTGAAACGTCGACTGCGCCTCTTCCTATAGATGCTACCTGGCCTGCTGCGTTCACCTGCAACTTTGATGTGTGTTGCATAGAAGGGGACTGTGTGTCCTCATAATCATATGATGTATAAGGTGATAAAGTAGTGGTGTTTTGGGGTGTGGAGTGGTGGGTTAGTGGGTGGAGGTGTTGGTTAGCCTTGCTGCTTGGTGAAAGTAACTGTTTTTGACTCTGGTGGTCTTGGCATGGATGCTACGTAGCCTCTACCCTGATGGGAGTGGGGCAATGCTCAGCAGAACAACGTAGAACAGAACAAGAAACAAAACAACAACAGCAAAGCAAGCTCTGCTCCTCCCTCCCACACACCCATACACATGCACAGCGTTGGCTGATTGGCAGAGGAAGGATTGTCATGAAAACTCAGAATTATGTAATTTGCCAGAGTAAGAAAGAAAAACTCTTGACCTAGAAGCATAAAGCATGCTGACAAGTCTTCCACGTAAAGCAAAAAATATTTATTTCAAGAATATTATGCAGAAATTGGCAAGTTACTATAATCCAAAGCCATTAAAATAGCTGAGACGTATAAATTTGAGAGAGGGAGCTAGAAGCAGGATGAGGCAATTAATGAATATTCCTTTAAAGAGCTTATTACATTACAATTCTGATGCTTTTTAGACTGTGCCTCACTCGATAAGTTTGTGCTCTGACGGAGGAACAAGTTCATCCATTGTTCTGAGTAAGATCTGACATGTCAGCTTGCTGTGTAATTGGAAATAGTATCCAAGCACCTAGAGATCTCTGTTCACAACAAGCAGTTAGTACAGCTGTTCTTGGTGAAAGAGTAAGCAAGAATACGAGTGAAAAGGTCAGGGTGTCAGCGCCAGAGATGAGGCATGAGCTCGCTGCGCTGAACTAGGGGTCTGGGCACAGACTCTCTCTCTGGACTTCAGTACAGAACGCTATTTGCTTGTGCTTATTGCTTGCATGATTTTTTTCTCTCTCTCTGCACATTGGGTGTTTCTTCATTTTTATGGGTTTCTTTGTTTCGTGGCTGCCTGTTAGATGAATCTCAAGGTTGTATAATGTATACATAACATCTCCACCTGCTAACTTCACCAGCACTTTATTATTTCCTGCCAGTCACCATATGTACAGCCTGGCGTCACTTTATGGGCATACAATCAATCTATGTATGTAAGCTATCTTGTGCATTTATATTTGTTGATGGGAGATGAGGAGATGGCAGAGGAACTGAACAAGTATTTTGCATCAGTCTTCACTGAGGAAGACAGCAGGACACTCAAGGGTGGCGGGGAAGAGAAGTGTTCGCAGTCACAATTACGACAGAGAAAGTACTCAGGAAGCTGAATAGGCTAAAGGTCGATAAATCTCCTGGACCAGATGGAATGCACCCTCGTGTTCTGAAGGAAGTAGCTGTGGAGATTGCGGAGGCATTAGCGATGATCGTTCAAAAGTCGTTAGATTCTGGCATGGTTCCAGAAGACTGGAAGATTGCAAATGTCACTCCGCCATTTAAGAAGGGGGAAAGGAAGCAAAAGGGAAATTATAGACCTGTTAGTTTGACGTCGGTGGTTGGGAAGTTGTTGGAGTCGATTGTCAAGGATGAGGTTACGGAGTACCTGGAGGCATATGACAAGATAGGCAGAACTCAGCATGAATTCCTTAAAGGAAAATCCTGCCTGACAAACCCATTACAATTTTTTGAGGAAATTACCAGTAGGCTAGACAAGGGAGATGCAGTGGATGTTGTATGTTTGGATTTTCAGAAGGCCTTTGACAAGGTGCCACACATGAGGCTACTTAACAAGATAAGAGCCCATGGAATTACAGGAAAGTTACATACGTGAATACAGCGTTGGCTGATTGGTAGGAAACAGAGAGTGGGAATAAGGGGATCCTATTCTGGTTGGCTGCCAGTTACCAGTGGTGTTCCACAGGGATCAGTGTTGGGGCCGCTTCTTTTTACATTGTACATCAACGATTTGGATTATGGAATAGATGGCTTTGTGGCTAAGTTTGCTGATGATACGGAGATAGGTGGAGGGGCCAGTAGTGCTGAGGAAACGGAGAGTCTGCAGAGGGACTTGGATAGATTGGAAGAATGGGCAGAGAAGTGGCAAATGAAGTACAATGTTGGAAAGTGTATGGTTATGCACTTTGGCAGAAAAAAATAAACGGGCAGACTGTTATTTAAATGGGGAAAGAATTCAAAGTTCTGAGATGCAACGGGACTTGGGAGTCCTCGTACAGGATTCCCTTAAAGTTAACCTCCAGGTTGAGTCAGTAGTGAAGAAGGCGAATGCAATGTTGGCATTCATTTCTAGAGGAATAGAGTATAGGAGCAGGGATGTAATGTTGTGGCTCTATAAGGCGCTGGTGAGACCTCACTTGGAGTACTGTGGGCAGTTTTGGTCTCCTTATTTAAGAAAGGATGTGCTGACATTGGAGAGGGTACAGAGAAGATTCACTAGAATGATTCCGGGAAGGAGAGGGTTAACATATGAGGAACGTTTGTCCGCTCTTGGACTGTATTCCTTGGAGTTTAGAAGAATGAGGAGAGACCTCATAGAAACATTTCGAATGTTAAAAGGCATGGACAGAGTGAATGTGGCAAAGTTGTTTCCCATGATGGGGGAGTCTAGTACGAGAGGGCATGACTTCAGGATTGAAGGGCGCCCTTTCAGAACAGAAATGCAAAGAAATTTTTTTAGTCAGAGGGTGGTGAATCTATGGAATTTGTTGTCACGGGCAGCAGTGGAGGCCAAGTCATTGGGTGTATTTAAGGCAGAGATTGATAGGTATCTGAGTAGCCAGGGCATCAAAGGTTATGGTGAGAAGGCGGGGCAGTGGGACTAAATAGGATAAAATGGATCAGCTCATGATAAAATGGCGGAGCAGACTCGATGGGCCGAATGGCCTACTTCTGCTCCTTTGTCTTATGGTCTTATGGTAATATCAACTAAAGTAAAACAAAATGGTTTGTGATAAATGTGGGTCTTTACTGCGGGAATTGAAATTTCTCACCCAGATGGCTAAAGCTAAAAGTAAATTTATTGTCAAAATACATATACACTCAGTGGCCATTTTATTAGGTGCATTGTTAATGCAAATATCTAACCGGCCAATCATGTAGCAGCAACTCAATGAATAAAAACATTCAGACGTGGTCAAATGGTAAAGTTGTTGTTGAGACCAAACATCGAAATGGGGAAGAGATGTGTTTTAAGTGAATTTGACCATGGAATGATCTATTTCCTTAACCCTATTCTCCCGCCTTCTCCTCATAACCTTTCACACCCTGACTAATCAACAATCTATCAAACTCCTCAATGACCTGGCCTCCACAGCTGCCTGTGGCAACAAATTCCACAGATTCATTACCCTCTGGCTAGAGAATTTCCTTCTCATCTCTATTCTACATGGACATCCCTCTATTCTGAGGTTGTGTCCTCTGGTCCAGGACTCTCTCACTATAGGAAACATCCTCTCCGCATTGATTCTATCGAGGCCTTTCAACATTCGATAGGTTTCAATGAGATTCCTTCTCATTTTTCCAAATTCCAACGAGTACAAAGAGCTATTAAACGCTCCTCATATGACAAGCCATTCATTCTTGGAATCATCTTTGTGAACCTCCCTTGAATCCTCTCCAATATCAGCACATCCGTTCTTGGATACAGGGCCCAAAACTGCTTCCAATACTCCAGTGTCTTATAAAGCCTCAGCATTACAACCTTGTTCTTATTTTCTAGTCATCACAAAATGAATGCTAGTATTGCATTTGCCTTCCTCACCACTGACTCACCCTGCAAGTTGGGAATCTTGCATGAGGACTGCATTTGCACCTTGGATTTTTGAATTTTCTTCCCATTTAGAAAATGGTCTATGCTTTTGTTCCTTCTACCAAAGTGCATGATCATACACTTCCCTACACTGTATTCCATCTGCCACTTCTTTGCCCATTCTCCCAATGTCTAAGTCCTTCTGCAGCTTCCTTGTTTCCTCAACACTACCTGCCTCTCCACCTATCTTCATATCATCAGCAAACTTGGTGACAAAGCCATCAATTCCATCATCCAAAATCATTGACAACCAACGTAAAAAGAATTGGTCCCAACACCGACCCATGCGGAACACCACTAGTCACCAGCAGCCAATCAGAAAAGGCTCACTTTATTCCCACTCTTTGACGCCTGCCAATCAGCCAAGGCTGTAGCCATGCTATTATCTTTCCATTAATACCATGGGCTCTTGTCTTGCTAAGCAGCCTCATATGCAGCACCTTGTCAAGGCCTTCTGAAAATCTACGTACACAACATCCACCAATTCCCCTTTGTCTATTCTGCTTGTTATTTCCTCGAACAATTTCAACAGTTATGTAAGACAAGATTTTCCCTTAAGGAATCTATGCTGACTTTGGTATATTTTGCCATATGCCTCCAAGTACCTCAAAACCTCATTTTTAGGTATCGACACCAACATCTTCTCAACCACTAATGTCAGTCTAACTGGCCTATAATTTCCTTTCTTCCACCTTCCTCCCTTCTTGAAGAGTGGAGTGACATTTGCAAATTTCCAGTCATCTGGAAACATGCCAGAACCTCATGATTCTTGAGAGATCATTACTACTGTCTCCTCAATTTCTACAGCTACTTTTTTCAGAACCCTGGGGTGTAGTTCATCAGGTCCATGTGACTTATCTACCTTCAGACCTTTCAGCTTCCCAAGCACCTTCTCCTTACTAATAGCAACTGTACTTCTTTTCCCTAACACTCATGAATCCCAATGATCCAGAAATTTGTAACCCTGCCCCTTGCATCAGTTCCCCAGCCATGCATTCATCTGCCAAGTCAACCTATTCTTTCCCTTCCTGGTGCATGATACAGGCAGTAAGCCAGAGATTACTACACTGGATGCTCTGCTTTTCAGCTTCCTACTGGGCTCCCTAAGTTCTCTCTTCAGGACCTCCTCCCTTTCCTACCTTTGTCACTGGTGCCAATATATGCCAAGACTGCCGGCTGTTCACCCTCCCCCTTTAGAATGCCATGGACCCAATCCGAGATGGTCCTGACTCTGGCATCTGGGAGGCAACATACCATCTGGGTGTCTCTATCATGTCCCCTGAATCTTGCGTCTACTCTTTTAACTGTGGAATACTTTTTCATTATTGCCGTCCTCTTCTTCCCCCCTTCCCTTCTGAGCCACAGCACTAGACTCAATTCCAGACATCTGATTGTTGCAACTCTCCCCGGTAGGTTGTCCCTCCTTCCAACAGTATCCAAAGCATATACTTATTATTGAGGGGAATGACCATTGGCTGCCTATTTTCTTTCCCTCTCCTGACAATCACCCAGATACCTGCTTCCTGTGACTTAGGGGTGGTTACTTCCCTGTGGCTCCGATCTATCACCTCCTCAGTTTTCTGTATGAGCCAAACGTCATCAAGGTGCAGATCCAGACCCTTAACACATTCTCCGTGGAGCTGCAGCTTGGTGCACCTGGTACAGATGTGGTTATCGTGGAGGCTGGAGGTCTCCCAGAATTCCCACATCACACACAAAGCACACAACACAGCCCTTGGTGCCATTCTCATTGCTCTATGTACTAACAGATGAAGTATGAAGAAGAAACCTACCAAATTCATACCTCGCCCAAATCTGTTGAGCCACAGCCTTCCCACTCTAACACTGGCCCACTCCAACAATGGCCACTCCACTTTCCCCTACCTTATTTATATTTGCCTTTGCTAATGAATTGCTATTTCAGGCCACTGGAAAATGCCAAAAATCTGCAAACGCTCCTTTTAAACTCTCACTCATGGACCCATGAGTTGACTTCTCTCTTGCTCTCGATTATTCAATTGGGCCACCAGACAGATGCCAAAAGCCCACAACTGCTCCTTTTTAAAAGTCACGGACCTGTGAGTTCCCTCTTCTCTCACTCCTTATTCGATTGGGCTGTCAGAAAAATGCCCTGATATTGATCTTCTTGCAGGCATTCACAGGAGAACTGAGAAATTCTATAGAATCAAGGAAAGACTACACACAACAAAGACTGGTAGGCAACCATTGTGTAAAAGAATACAAACTGTGCCAATAAAAAAGAAATCTGTAAATAAATAAATAATATGGAGAAGATAAATTGTAGTGTCCTTGAAAAGCATGGTTACAAATGAGAATATAAATGATAGAAATTGGGAATACACGTAGTCTGGCTGAAGTATTGTAGAAATTTCAGTGGGTTGGACAGCTGTGAGGTAGTATGATATATGCCCACTGAATGATTTGAAAACAAGAATGAAACATGCAAGATGGCAAGTTTGAGAGCCTACATAGGTAGCAAACAACACAAAGTAACGAATGTAACAATAACATAGTATACATAAACATATATGCTCAAGAAAAGGGTAAACTGACATTTTCACTGGCTGATTATAAAGGCAGCAATGATATTCTGCAATATTCAGGTGATTTTTGCATAGACTTGGTGCTGCTGACCTGGTTGCTAAGAGACAGGGAACATTAGAAGCTGTGAGAGAGCCATTTGTGTTCAGATCTGAAGAAAGTCAAGGTAAAATTAAATTCCCAGAAAATTTATTACTCCTCTTTTAATGAGGGCAATTAGTAAGGATGTGTTAATATTGAAGAGTAATCACTGTTTTGAGTAGTATGCTTTTGAACACCATCTCTGTGAGTGTTGCAGCTTAATCTAAAACAGGCAGATTATGGAAGCTAAAGGTACAGGTATCTTGTTAGAAATGAAGATGCAGGACTTTGAAACTATAGTTATCCCCAAGTTGTAATACTGAACTGTTTGGTGGGTCCTGGGAAAAGCTGATGAACCAATATACAGTACTAACAGTGTTATTGCTTGATATAAAATATCAAAATTGATTGAAAAAAGGCCTGGAATAGAACCAAAACATGTCTGTAGGTGCAAAGAAAAAATCTCAGTTTCAAAGACAGGAACAGATGGAATACACTTCGTGAGCACTACAGAGATTTAGAAATTTAAAAAAAATAATTAAGTGAAAGCAAATCAAAGCAAGGGATGCCATTCTTGCCTTTTACATCTTCTTATCTGCCCATAACTTCTCCTTGGGTCTCCTCCTCCTTCCTTTTCTCCTATGGTCTATTCTCGTCTCCTATCAGATTCCTTTTTTTCAGCCCTTCACATCTCCCACCCACTTGGCTTCAGCTATCACCTTCCAGCTAGCCTTCTTACCCGCCTTTTTATTCTGCTGTCTTCCCCCTTCCTTCTCAGTGCTGAGGAAGGGTCTTCGGGCCAAGACCCTTCTTCAGCAATGGGAATCGTAATTAAAATATTTGACCACTGAGAAGTTCCACTTTTGATGGATGGAGTGGAGTTGCTCCAGTTTAAACTTGTTATTTCCAATGTGCACTTTCCAAACTTATCAGCAGAATCTGAACTCTACCAACTTTTTCTGATTTTTTAAAAAATTCTAAATCTGTCACAAGGTTCTTCCAACATGCCAGAGTGAGATGATAAGCAGCTTTCACAACAGAAAGGCATAGATTAAATGTGAATTTAAAACAATTTTTACAAGAAAAGATGTAATTAGAAAAAAATAATAGTCCATTTTAGTGCGAGTGATGAAAGTAGTAATAGTATTTCTAAACATTAGTGATTAGGGTTGTACTGGCTGGATCAGGAACAGAATAGCAGAAGGGAAGTCACTGTTGTTGAACTGGATGGTGTGGGACCTCAATGTTGTGTGATACTTCCTGCCTGATGATAGGTATGAGAAGATGGCACTGCCCAGATTGGATTCGTATGTGTTACATAACTGATCAGGCGCTTATTCCAAAATTAATCATTTCATGTTAATTGTTCAGTTTATATTCACCAGCCAGTGTGGTGACTTTTGCACTTTGTTGAGATCAACAGTCCAATCCACTAAATAATAGGCAAGTCAATTGAACATAATGATATTGTTCCTCCTGTTGAACAGAAGATTATTGGTGATCTTTATTTTTTACATAATTTACATATTACTATTTAACTATTTATTACTATTTTTATATTACTATTCTATTACTATTTATTATTTCCATGACTATTACTATTTACTAGTAGTAGTATTACTATTACTATTTATTATTTATGGTGCAACTGTAACGAAAACCAATTTCCCCCGGGATCCATAAAGTATGACTATGACGATTCGCAACGGAGGGCAATAAAACCATGCTCCCAATATCACCTGTAGATTGGCTGAAAAATCCCCTTATCATCACTACAACTTTGAGCCAAAGTGGGGAAAGAATGGTGAAGCATTCTGAGTTTATCATTTCATTTTTCTCACATCCAGTATTTTTGAATGGTGGAATGGAACATTTGTGAGATATATTTGACACTTTGTCAGATACAGCAGATGATGCACAGCAAAGCATTTCCTGACTGACGATCGAACTTTTCAGCAAAATACAACACAGTGAATTAATCACAGGTCCAATAGGAAGTCCAAGAATACAGAGGTAAGTGCAGAGGAGAAGACAAAACACTGTGAATAGCAGAAAAGTGAAATACAGACAGAAGATGCTGCAGATACTCTGGAGAACAGCCAGCATTGGGAGAAAGGGAAACAGAGTCGGCATTTCACACCAGTAACATGAAATGAAATTCATAAACGTCTATCTGTACAGTCCTGCAGAACAAATGGCAGCTTCAATGTTCTTGATGCAAGGTATCAAAGCAAAATTTTATTTATTCAGATACAGTTGGAACAGGCCCTTCCAGCCCTGCGAGCCACACTGCCCAGCAACCCCCGGTTTAACTCTAGCCTAATTACAGGACAATTTACAGCAACCAATTGTCCATCATCTCCCTCTTCAAAGATTCAATGATTGAAAGGTCATTTATTACAGTACCAAAGTGCATACTGCATGCTGTATACATCCCTGAGATTCATCTTCCCACAGACAGCCATGGAACAAAGAAAGCCATGGAACCCAGTGGCGATATTTCATCAGGAGTTTGAGGAGATTTGGTATGTCACCAAAGACACACACAAATTTCTACAGACGTACCATGGAGAGCATTCTTTCTGCTGCATCACTGTCTGGTATGGAGGGGGAGTGCTGCACAGGATCAAACTAAGCTGTAGGGAGTTGTAAACTTAGCCAGCTCCATAATGAGCGTCAGCCTTCATATCATCCAGGACATTTTCAAGGAGCGATGCCTCAAAAAGGTAGCATCCATCATTAGGATCTCCCTTCACCCAGGACATGCCCTCTTCTCATTGTTACCATCAGGAAGGAGGTACAGGAGCCTGAAGGCACACACTCAGTGATTCAGAAACAGCTTCTTCCCCTCTGCCATCCGATTTCTGATTGGACATTGAACCCATGAACACTACCTCACTACTTTATTTAATTTCTATTTTTTGCACTACTTATTTAATTTACCTATACTTAGTGTAATTCATGTTTAGTTTCTCTATTATTATGTATTACATTGTACTGCTGCTGCAAAAACAACAAATTTCACAACATATGCCACTGAATTTAGAATCTGAAGGCTGTCTGGCCATATTACTATGCTAATGACCAAGGCAGCCCGGTGGAGGAGTGGTTAGCTTAATGCTATTACAGAGCCAATTCTCGCCACTGTCTGTACGGAGTTTGTATGTCTCTCCATAACCATGTAGGTTTTCTTTAGGTGCTCGGGTTTCCTCCCACATTAAAGATTCCAGGACAGTGAGTTAATTAGCCACGTCGGTGTAATTGAGTGGCACAGGCTCCTTGGGCCAGAGCAGCTTGTTCTCATGCATGTCTCTGAATAAAATAAACTGAAGGCGTAAATCTACCCTTACTCTTTGTGACTCACAAGTGTAAAGTCACCGCAGAACAAGCAGCAACTTTAATGTTATTGATGCAGGGTACAAAACGAACAGGTAGCTTCATGTTCCATTTTGAGTTGAACCAAGTGGTACGGTTACAGAGGGCACAGATTCAGCTGATGTGTCAGTAAAGAGAGGCTGCCTGTCTCTCTGTTCTCTGTGCTTCAGGTCATATATCAACAACCACGGATGCTCTTTGGGACTAATTCTCTAGAAAACTTTAATTATTTAGGGATAAAGGTTAGAGTAACAGTCAAGAAAAACATTTTCCCCTGCATGAACAGACTCCAGAATGGATAATGAACCCATGATCATTATAAAACAGTTGGACACTTTCTTTTCACAATGTGAAGCATATAAAGTTTAAAGAAAACAAATACAGGCTGCACTGCTGTCTTTGGGAGCCGATAGTTTACATTTAAAAACTTTACCAAGTTATGGAAGTGACTTTAGTTTAATTCACAATATTGTCTTTCATTATTTACAATCTATAGGGCCTTTTGGAGTAATTTAGCTTTCATTTGATAAACAACTAGTAGGGGTTTTATTTCCCAACTCTTTACACCACACTCCAGTCCAGTGGTGGTGGTAATGCACCTTCAGGTTGGACATCTTAAGAACAGGAAGGTCCAACTTTGGTGAGTCAGAATCCTGGCAACAACTACAGCATGAAGACAAAAGAACCCTCCAAGCAACTCTGTGAAAGGGTTATTGAAACGCACAAGTCAGGAGATTAAGAAAATTTCCAAGTCGCTGAATATCCCTTGCAGTACAGTTAAATCAATCGTCAAGAAATGGAAAGAATATGGCACAGCTGTAAATCTGTCTAGAGCAGGCCGTCCTCAAAAACTGAGTGACTGTGCAAGAAGGGGACTGGTGAGGGAGGCTACCAAGAGGTCTGTGACAACTCTGGAGGTGTTACAAGCTTCAGTGGCTGTGATGGGAGAGACTTTGCATCCACAATAACCGTTGCCCAGATACTTCACCAGTTGCAGCTTTATGGGAGAGTGGCAAAGAGAAAGCAGCTGTTGGAAAAAGACTCACATGAAATCTTGGCTAGAGTTTGCCAGAATGCACGTGGGAGACTCTGAAATCAGCTGGAAGAGGTTCTACGGTCTGATAAATCCAAAATTGGGCTTTTTGGCCATCAGACTGAACACTCTGTTTGATCTAAGCCAAACACTGCACATCCTCAAAAACACACTACTCCTATTGTGAAGCATTTTGGTGGCTACATCATGCTGTGGGGATGGTTCACAGCAGCAGGCCCTGGAAAGCTTGTGAATGTAGAGGGTAAAATGAATGCAGCAAAATACAGGGAAAACCTAATGTAGTCTGCAAGAGAACTGTGAATTGGGAGAAGATTTGTTCTCCAGCAAGACAAAGCCTAACGTCAAAGCTACACAGGAGTGGCTTAAAAACAACAAAGATGATATCCTGAAGTGGCCAAGTCAGAGTCCAGACCTCTATCCAATTGAGAATTTGTGGCTGGACTTAAAAAGGGCTGTTCACTCACGATCCCCATGCAACCTGACAGAGCTTGAGCAGTTTAGTAAAGAAGAATGGAGAAAAATTGCAGTGTCCAGATGTGCAAAGCTGGTAGAGACCTATTCGCACAGATTCAAGGCTGTAATTGCTGCCAAACGTGCATCTACTAAATACTGACTTGAAGGGGGTGATTAATTATGCAATCAATTAAATTGTGTTTAATAATTGTAATAAATTTAGATCAGTTCTGGATCCTTTTGTTCTTTATCATCTATATCAATGATCTGGATGAAAATGTGGTTAACTTAATCAAAAAATTTGTGGATGACACCGAGATTAGGGATGTAGTGGACAACGAGGAAGGCTATCATGGCTTGCAGAGGGATCTGCATCAGTTGGAAAAATGGGCTGAAAAATGGCAGATAGAATTTAATGCGGACAAGTGTGAGGTTTAGCACTTCGGTAGGACAAACCAGGGTAGGTCTTACACAGTGAATGGTAGGGCAATGAGGAGTGTGGTAGAACAATGGGATCTGGGAATACAAGTACATAATTAATTGAAAGTGCTGTCATAGGTAAATAGGGTCATAAAGAAAGCTTTTGGCACATTGGCCTTCATAAATCAATGTATTGAGTACAGGAGATAGGATGTTATTGTTAAAGTTGTATAAGACATTAGTGAAGTCTAATTTGGAATATTGTGTGTAGTTTTAGTCAATTACCTACAGGAAAGATGTAAAAAAATTTGAAAGAGTACAGAGAAAATTTATAAGGATATTGTCAGGTCTGGAGAACCTGAGTTGTAAGGAAAGACTGAACAGGTGACACTGCATTCCTTAGAATGCAGAAAATTGAGGGAAGATTTGATAGAAGTATTCAATGAGGGGTACAGGGAGGGCAAATACAAGCAGGCTTTTTCCACTGAGGTTGGGTAGGACTACAACCGTAGGTCATGGGTTAAGGGTGAAAGGTTAAAAGATTAAGGGGAAAATGAGAGGAAACTTCTTCACTCAGAGGGTGGTAAGAGCATGGAATAAGCTGCCAACACAAGTGGTGCATGCGTGCTCAATTTCAAATTAGAAGAGCAGTTTGGATAGGCACATGAATGGTAGGGGTATGGAGAGCAGTGGTCCTGATGCAGGTGAATGGGAGTAGGTAGTTGAAATGGTCTTGCCATGTACTAGATGGGCTGAAGGGCTGTTTTTGTGCTGTACTTCTCTGTGACTCTATATGCCAGTGATATTAAATCTGACTCTGATTCTGTGTGGGCCCTTCGGACCCTTTGAGCCGTGCTGCCCCAGCAACTCCAAATTCAACCCTAGCCTAATCACGGGATGATTTGCAGTGACCAATTAGCTAACCTATCAATACATCCTTAGACTATGGGAGGACACCGGAGCACCTGGAGGAAACACACACGTTCCATGGAGAGGGTGCACAGACTCCTGACAGATGATGTTGGAATTGAACTCCGTCCCCCTGGGCTGTAATAGCGTCATGCTGCCCACTACACTGCTGTGGGACAATCCAAAGTTCATACTGAGCGTTGCCAGCTCCATTCACATTTCTTATTGCACAGGGAGATTCCATTTGAGGAAAATAATAAGAAAAAATACACAAAGTTTTTGAAGATACAGTTGAAGGTATGTTGAGTTACATCTTAATTCTTGGTTCTAGTAATCATTCCCAGAATCTTAACAAAAAATTGTTTCTATTGCTCATGTGGAAAAAAAAAGAGCATCAAATCATAAATGCAAAAGATTCTGCTGGCGAAGCAACATGTACAAATTGCTGAAGGAACTCAGCAGGTCAGGTAGCAAAAAGAGCATCTTTTTTTGGTAGTTTAATAAATATGTCGGCCAATTCATAAGCAGTATTGTCCCAGAAATAGGAAGGTGAATCTGTGATTTTGTTTTCATGGTGTTGGTTGAGAGGTGAATAAAAACCCTTTGTTCTCAGCTCTGATGAAGGGTCTTGGCCCGAAATGTTGCTGTTTTTCATTTTCATAGATGCTGCCTGACCTGTTAAGTTTCTCCAGTATTTTGTGTCTGCTAGAAACTCTGCTGTTCTTTTCTTGAAATAACACCTCATCCTGTAGAGGGTAGAAGAATTCATTGCCCCGCTTGTTTATTCATGCCGTTTATGTATGGGGTAAGGACGTCAGTGGAAGGACCAACATTTATTCACAATCCCAGACGTTGCATGTAATGCTTGTTGGAAGGAACTGTTTAATTCTTAGATTAGACTGTTTAATTCTCATTTTCTTTTCAGTTTAACAATTCATTATCCGTTTATATTTTATGCGAGTTTAGTATGTCTCTAGTGCAGTGGTTTCCAACCTTTTTTATGCCGTGGACCCCTACCTTTAACTGAGGGGTCTGTGGACCCCAGGTTGGAAACCCCTGATTCAGTGGTTATACGAAGTATAATTCTAGAAAGCTCTGGAGGTTTCTTTGTTCTACATTACTTGAATAAGTGCTTTCTCATTGGTTAACTTGATACTGCAATACTGAATAAGTACTTTCTAACTGGTTAATTCTTGTCTACTGGTTAATTCTTATCTATAGATTTGAATGAAATTTTTCTTATCTCTATGATATAAAATAGCTGTTCTATGCTAGGTGCCATCTTTAATCTTAGCTTTCCCTTCTTTATTGCTGTTCAGATTTCCTCTGTTCTCTCTCTACTGCCCATTATGCTGCTAGAGTTTAAGGCAGCAATGAAGGTCCTCCATCTCTGGAAAAGTTCAGGGACTCCTTTGTCATCTCAGTAGCTCAGTTTGTCAGTCTTACAAGTTCTGGGTGGAAACTCAGTAATATTGTCGCATTCAGATGTGGAAGGATTCTTCATTGATGTTTCTGTAACAGTTTTCTTTTACCACTCAGGGCTGTAAGCCCTGAGCTGAACCCCTGAAACTGGAGGACTGATGGATCACTCTTAGCCTGGCCTCTACTTCTTCACCTGTTTGGCATGGGTGAACCTACCAAGCATGAAGCCCTGACTCCAGCCAACATAGCTCTCCAGGTCACTGAGGCAGGCAAGCTTTCAAAACCTAGACAAGCTTGTGGTCCTCTTAGAGGTTTCTTCTGTTCTATCAACTCTTAATAAAATGGTCATGAAGCAACACGTTTTAAGCCTCTTTCCTGACCTCTAAAATAACCTTGGATTAAAAACATCAGAACCCAACGTGCTACTCAATATCCAGGGTATTTGGCTCAGCTCTGTCCTTTTGGAGATGGTCAATGATTGACATTTAGATGATATGAGTATTACACTCATCCATCCAACAATCTCTTTGAACCCCTACCATCAGGCAGCAGGTACTGTAGCAATAGGGCATGAGCTGTTAGGATAGGAAACATGTTCTTCATCCTGGCTCTTAGACTACAGAACTTCCTGCCACCACGCAGATTAAGTGCGTGACAATGATAGGTTAGAAACTATTCTACCTTAAGAACAGTTGCTTTTGCAAGAAACCTCTGTGTCATTTTTTTCTCACCAATCCACTGCAAAAATGCGTGATTAAATGCATGGAAGATTGATACTTCAATGAGACGTTATTTATAATGTTTACAGACTGTGCATCTTTCCCAGTACAAAGCTTCTGAGAACTTGTGATACATTACTTGGAAAGAGCAGTGAGATTTCTTCCCACTTTGCAGACTGAAGATCATGTCAAAATACTCCATTATTCTTCATCAGGCAATCTGTAGTCTCAGCATTCTTTCTCTCTCTGTTTCTCACAAAAGACTAATCATAATGTTATTTGCACAAGGATAAAGAAATTACACAAAAGACAATTCTCTGCCCTTTTATGGGGAATGAGCACTAAACCAGTTCATCTTACATAGCGGACCTTTTCATGGAAATCTGCCTTCCTCTGATTACAACACCAGCTTCTCAAGTTGCAGGAACAAAAAAATAATATCCAAGCAGGTGCTACCAGTAAATACTGCGAACTACTATGAATCATACAATCAATCTGTCAGAAAGCAATTACCAAATGCAATGAATAGAAGGTAAATCTTAGGTGACCCTGTTGGGCAGAAGGTCAATCTGCCTTATAGTTCTCTCGAAATGCACCATCATTCTCCAATGAGAACTGCTTACGTACATCGCCTTCTCAAAGCTCAAAGTAAATTTATTGTCAATGTATATGTCACCATATGTCACCATATGTCACCAGGAGATTCATTTTCTTGCAGGCATCCACAATGGAGCAAAGAAGTACAATAGAATCAATGAAAAACTGCACACAAAGACTGACAAAAAAACCAAAAAGAAGGCAAACTGTGCAAATATATAAATAAGAAAATGATAATAAACAAACAAATAATTAAATTAATAAATAATAAGAAGAGCAAGAGTAATAGAGTCCATAGCTTGTGGAATCAGTTCAGTGTTGAGGTGAGTGAAGTTATCTACGCTGGGTCAGGGACCCAATGATTGTTCCTGAACCCAGTGGTGTAGGACCTGAGGCTTCTGTATCTCCTTCCCAATGGAAGTAGTGAGAAGAGAGCATGGCCTGGATGGTGGGTTCCTTGATGGTGAATGCTGCCTTCCTGTGGCAGCGATCCTTAATAAGTATCTCAAAATCCCTTTAAAATTAAAAAATCGTCTTGTAGCTTTATTGTCCCATGAGTGTAAGTCCGAATTTAAAAACTATCACCAGCCTAATGATGGCAGCATTAGGACCTGAGACCTACTCTTTGGCTGTGCTGGTAGGTGTCGGAAGGGAAAGGCGGAAAGGTTTGGCTGGGCATTCTGGTGCTAATGGTCCTGATGACTGAAGGTGCAGCCACCAAGAACTGAGTGAACATCACAAACAATATGCAAGAGGCAAGAAACGGAGGAACATTGTTGTAGGGCTGAGATTGCACCCATTTGTGTATCTTCGAGAATGCTCCAAAAATGTAGCCAGGAATTTTGGCTGCAAATAAATATATCTTGGAAAGTGTATATTTTTAATAGCTCACTGATCTGCCAGATTTTAATCTGAAAATACATTTGTAGATTTTTGAAAAACTTATTTTGTACTGGATTATTGACTGTGGAGTGTGGCTTGCTCTGGCTTCTCCAGGCTCCGTGTCTACAGGCTCACTTTCATTCTAAATGCTGGCTGCTTTCTTTTATTGTTTGGCACAATTTGTTTTTTTTCCCTCTTTGCACATTGGGTGTCTGTTGGTCTTTTTTAATGGATTCTTTTGGCTTTCTTTCTTTTGTGGCTGCATGTAACGAGATGAATCTCAAGGTTGTATAATGTATACTGTTACGAGAATACACATAAAATTAAGATGTTTGCTGGCCTGGGCTAGCATCAGTGGCATCAGCAGTTGGTCTGCCACCTGCCCTCAGGGGAAGGAGAGATAAGGAACAATGGAGCAGCGTCTGGAGATGTTTAATGAAGGGACGTGGGAGAGAGAGCTGTCTGGAGCGGCTCCCCCCTTTGAACCCTGAACTGTTTGAAGTGATGGACAGGCGATACCCCAGCAGGGGGATAAAAAGGGACAGGTTCGCTAAGACAGACACACGCCACCCGAGGTAATGAGACCCTGGAAGCGGTGCGCCTCTCACGAGTGGGTGAGAAGTATCAGACAACGACCAGGGTGGAAAGGTACGATCAGCGGGAACCCGGTGTGTGTCCGCCCTTGCCTGGGTGCCGGGTTCACTGCAGAGGATCGACCGCATCTGGAGGAGGGGTCACAGTCGGTGACCTCAGGTGACATCACCAAGGACCCGCCCAAAAGCTGCTTGTGAGCCATCTCGCCGGTCTGTGAGTGAAGCCGTTCTGAATGATCAGTTGTTCCTGTTCTCTCTCTCTCTCTCTCTCTCCCCCAACATTGTCCATCGCCATGGCAACGATTACTGCGAACTGAACTACTAAACTGGACTGAACTTTGAGTCACTTTGAAATTTGGTCATTTACCCCTAGACAACGATAGAGCTTGATTGATGCTGTTATCTTAATTCTGTGCACATGTGTGTTTAGCATCGCTGAACTGTTGCATTTATTATCCTTTCGATTACTGTGTTGCTTGTTTCTTTAATAAAACTTTCTTAGTTCTAGTACTCCAGACTCCAACTGAGTGATCCATTTCTGCTGGTTTGGCAACCCAGTTACGGGGTACGTAACAATACATACTTTGGTAATAAATGTACTTTTAACTTTGAACTTCACTCTGTGATTTAAAGTGTATATCTTTGGTGAGAAGCCCACTTTCAGCTGAATTAATCAAATGTTACCTGGTCCCCAATCTTAAATATATCAAGAAAAATCTGCTATAGAAAAAAATACAAATAATATGTCTTGAAACATTGGTTAATTGTACTAGAACATCACAGCCTTTGTGACTGCTAAAATGCAAATGGGTTAAATTTAATTTGATGGCGCAGGAGGAAGGTAGAGAATCACTTCAAAAACAAACGGTTTTTGTGCAGGATCACTGATTACAGCCAAAGCAATAACTCTGTGTCCTAGTGTAACTCTGTATTCATCTTTCCATCTATTATCAACTTTCCTCATTGTTAATTCCAGTGTTACATTGATAATTTCCTTCTCACTTGGCTGCAGTGACACACTTAGCTTATTGCCTGTTATGCCGCTGGCATTTAGGGCAGCGATGAAGCTCCTCCATCTCTGGTGGTGTTCACGGTTTCCATCATCATGTCAGTAGCTTCCTCTCGTTTTTCACTACTGTCGGCGATGCAAATCCCGAGGAATACCATCAGACTCAGATGTAGAAGGATTCTTCATCGCTGTTTCCGTAACAATTTTGTTTTAGCAGTCAGGGTTGTAAGCCCTGAGCTGAATCCCTGAACCTGGTGAACTAATGGACCACTCTCAGTCTGACCTCTACCCTTTGACCTATCGGCATGGGTGACCCCAATAAGAGCCAAAGCATGAAGCCCTGACTCCAGCCAACAAAGTTCTCCAGGTCATTGAGGCATGCAAGCCTACAAACCCTACAACAAGACTGTGGTCCTCTTGGAGGCAGTGACACACTCCATTGATAAATTTCCAGTCAGTGTCAGTTCTCTAAGTTCATATATGAAAAGCGAAGCTGACATTCTTTGATGATAGATGTTGCCTCATGTAGATGCAGCACCTGAACCATGCCATCTTCTGGCTGTTTCCATCAGGAAAAAGGTACAGATGCCTGAAGTCCAGATTTAAGGACACCTGTTCCCCTTCAACCATTCAGTTACTGGTCCAGCTGGCGCATCTTCAATCACTACCTCAGTATGTTGTTATAGCTGTGGGTGGTAATGGGGATAAGCTCCCATTAACTATTAAATGCTCCAAATGATGTGTATTTGAAATAGCCTCAGAAAACCAAGCCCAACTCCTGGCCTTCCCATGTGGCTTAGCTACTAACCCTGTCAAAACCATTTCTATTGACAGGAAGAGAGACAAGAGTAGGTTAGTGGCACCTTATAACTAGTTGCTTCGGGTAGATGCATCTCGTCAGCTGTGGTTGGCAGGTTATCTAGAAGAAGGAAAACTGACCTCAGACCTCTGCTATCTTGCGGGTGTGCCCACACATGGGGAAGGCTTCAGGAGTAAACCAGAAGGGGAAAAAATGGAGCTGGAGTCTCTAAGGCAGTCCTACATTGAGTTCAATGCTGACTGGCATCTCTGGCAATGCTGTTGGCACCAAAGTGTATTGGTCACTTTGGATTCATGATATGTGTGGAGAGGGAAGCTTGCTACATGGGCAACAGTTTGCTCTTCATTCTGTACTGCCTTGGCTTGCATATCTAGACTGCTAGAATGCAGCAACTCATGGTTGACTTTGACCAACAGAGGCCTATTAACTCAGTAGGGAGGCATTATGGCCACTTTAATTACTTTGCACTGCAATAGACTTAGTTTTTTTTGTTTTAATTGTCTCTTTTTTGTACAGTCGGCCCTCCGTATCAGCAGGTTCCGCATCCGCGGATTCAACCCAACCACGGATCGAAAATACTCGAAATAAAAATTCCAGGAAGTTCCAAAAAGCAAAACTTGAATTTGCTGCATGCCGAGCACTACATTTAATCCACCCGGCTCTAGCCTCCCGCCATTTCACAGATCCTCAGTCTCTCTCCAGCACTCGTTGTTTGAGCATTGTTCACCTAATGTCTTGTTCGTTCGTTACTTGTGTTGTGTGCACCCTTTGTTTCTGTGAAAAAATGGCTCCGAAAAAGCAATTAAGTGGTCAAAGCAATTCCTCAAAGGCTAAGAGTGCTAAGGTAAAGTGCTATCTCTTGCCGAAAAAATAAAAATCTTAGGTCTTTTGAAAAGTGGCATGTTGCTTGCTGAAGTGGGCCATAAGAACGAACAGAGCATTCATACAATAGCGCAGAAAGAAGCTGAAATTTGTGGAAGTGTTAGTGCTAACCCTACAACGGCAAAAATGGTCTCTCTGGTCATGATAAAGTGCTTGCAAAGACTGAGAAAGCATTAAGTGTGTGGCTGGAGGACATGTCACAGAAGCATATCCCTGTTGATGGCAAAATTATGCGTGAAAATGTATGAGCACTACTGCAAGGGAAGTTGGTGGGGAAGGCTTCTCTGACATGATCGAGGACGACATCGAGGAACACGTAGAAGAGCATAGAGAAACCCTTACCAATGAGGAACTCGAAGATCTACTGAAATCCTCTACAGAAGATGATGATGATGCAGAAGATTTAGAGGAGGCAGAACCATCAATTTGGACACTTGAAAAATTTGCAGTGGTTTTTCAACAGACGCAAGTGTTAAAGGATATGATCCTCGAGTACAGTCCTTCGATGGAATAAAGCCTCCATATCACCCAAGGGATAACAACATGCCTAAAACCACTGCAAGATTTGTTTGATGATGCAAAGGAAAAGAAGAAACAGCTTCCTATAACAATGTTTCTAACTAAAGCATCTGCAATTGTGAAGCCTCGACCTTCAACGCTTGAAGATCCTCAGCCCTCAACCTCTACAGATCATGACTTTAGTATTATTGGGTCTCCTTCAAAGCATCATTATTCCCTAAACAATACAGTATAATAACTATTTATATTGTATTAGGTATTATAAGTAATCTAGAGATGATTTAAAGTGTATGGGAGGATGTGCATAGATTATATGCAAATATTATGCCATTTTATATAAGGGACCTGAGGATCCGCGGATTTTGGTATCCGCAGGGGGTCCTGGAACCAATCCCCTGCGGATACTGAGGGACAACTGTACAAATAGATGTGTATAATTTTTCAAGTGAATGCTGCTGTCATGTATCATTCAGCTGGGCCTTCTAATACACAGAAACAAACTACAGCAAATTCAGAGTGGATCACATTATTAATGCATTTATTATTTTACTTGCAAGGGAAGTTTTATCTCCAGACAAGGTTCGTCTGGAAGTAACTTCGATCTTATGTTTCAAGCAAAGCACTTTTATACTTTTTACAGAGAACAGTAACTAGGTTGCTCCATTCCACAACATTCCTCAGTTGTAATGTTCTGACATTTGTTCTTTAGAAGCTGTGTCCTGTTTACCTTTGTTGTCAAAACAGCCCCCCACCATAAAACACACTTTTTCCTGTCATAAAGCACACTCATAGATTCATATCATTAAACACACACAGACTTGTAAGCCTCCCATCCAAATTAGCAAAGCACTCTGGATTTCATAGGTTCCATTTTGTCACATTATATTCTACAAAAGTTACAAATTCATGAAGGCATCAGGGTTACAGCTATATTTCCACACTGATTATTTGATACTATGTGCCTGAGATGCTGCTGCAAGGTTTTCATTGCCCCTGTATGTATACTTATCTTTGACTTCTGAGGTTGTCAAGATGCTAGGGAAAACTTGTCTCAGTTAATTTGTTAAGAATAAAAATTGAAAATACCAGAGGCTATTCAGTGGAGTTTTTGTTTTCTGTCACCCCTTTGGACCATGGCTAACATGAACTTAACTCCAGTTTCTCTCTGTTTTTTTTCCATCTCCTTCTTTACCGCTCGCTACCAGGATTTTGTTGTCTCTAATCTGAAAGTTTTAATCCACAGTGTTCAAGGGGAGAGAATCCAGATTCCCACCCTATTTTTGATTTTGCTTCTAAGTGGCACAGATCGGAACGTTGATTTTGTGATTTCCATGCTCTCCAACCTGTTGACAGAAGGAACATTTTCTCTCTGTCAATCTTATTGATTCTCCTATCAGGAGAATCTCTGCAGCAATGGTAACGTGAGGTAGACATCTTTAAAAAGTTTCAAATTTGTAAAGTGAATCCTAATCAAAACAAAAACTCAGAAAGAACTTTAGTAGTAATACAGCTCTATGAAGAACTGAGCAAGATACACAGATTGCTGGGGGAACACAGGCCGGAGGAACCAACACACACAAGATGCTGGAGGAGCTCAGCGGGTCAGACAGTATCTGTAGCAGTAAATAAGCAGTCAACGTTTCTGGCCGAGATCCTTCATCAGGGCAGAAGACCACCAGGTGGGAGAGTTAATAATAGTCATAATAATAATAAGTACTTTATTGATCCCAAGTCAGAAATTCTTGTGTTACAACAGCAACAGTTAAAAACACACTTAGCAGTGTGCAGACTTAACTAATAATAAAATAGAGGACTCATGAAATGCACCACCTGTCCCATGGCTTCATGTGACCCTAATTGGTGGTGGGGAGGGTGGGGCTAAGCAGGTGCTACTCCTTGCCCAGTGGTGACCTGCAGGGTAGTGAAGGGAAGGGAGCGCCTTTTACCTCCTTTGGTAGAGATGTACCTCCAACCCGCCACCTAATGAAGCATTGAGCAAAACACAAAAAATGCTGGAGGAACTCTTCGGGTCAGGCATTCCCATGATGGTTCCTAATCTGAGCTCTTTGACTTTGTTCTATCACAACTTTTAATGATGTTGAACTCCTCTATTTGTTCACCTCTCCATGTCTTTCCTGAAGAAAAGGATCCCAGTCTGGTCAATCTTCTCAGTTCCGGTATTGTTTTCATTAATTTTCTTTCACACTTCACCAATGCTATAATATTCCTCTTGTCATATGGTCTGCATCACAACTGCAGTCTAACATACAAGTTGTATACAACAACTATTCTTTATTCAATCCTGTCCTCATGTGGTAATGAAACATTTGAAAATAGATTGCCAAGATTAGAGAAAAACTCAACCTAATCATTAATCCTTTCCCTTTAGAATTCAAAATAAATTTATTATCAAAGTATGTATCTGTCACCATATACTCCCCTGAGATGCATTTTATTGCAGGTATTCTCAGTAGAACAAGGAAATCAGGAGGGTTAAAAGAAGGCATGAGGTTGCCCTAGCAGACAAGGTAAAGGAAAATCCTAAGGGATTCTACAGATATGTTAAAAGCAAAAAGATTGCACAGGACAAAATTGGTCCTCTGGAAGATCAGGATGGTAATCTACGTGTGCAGCCAAAATAGATGGGGGAGATCATAAATAACTGTTTTGTGTCTGTGTTTCCTCAGGAAATGGACACAGAGTCTATTGAAGTGAGGCAAAGTGGCATCAACTTCATTGACCATGTACAGATTACAGAGGAGGAGGTTTTTGCTATCCTGAGGCAAATTAGGGTGGATAAATCCCCAGGGCCTGACAAGCTGTTCCCTTGGACCTGATGGAAGGTAAGTGCAGAAACTGCCGGGGCGGTAGCAGAGATATTTAAATCATCCTTAGCGACAGGGGAGGTACCAGAAGATTGGAGGATAGTCAATGTTGTTTCACTGTTTAATAAAGGCTCTAAACAGAAACTAGGAAATGATAGGCCAGTGAGTCTGATACCAGTTGTGGGAAAATTATTAGGATCCTGGAATACAGGTCCACAGTTTGTTGAAAGTGGCATTATGGGTAGATAGGGTTGTAAAGAAAGCTTTTGGAACATTGGCCTTCATAAACTGATGTTTTGAATACAGGAGATGGGATGTTATATTGAAGTTGTAGAAGATGTTTTCACACAAAAAGACTGTGTAGCCCTTAGGCTCGGCCGTTGGGGTTAGTCTAGGGAAGACAGTCTCTGGCCCCGCGCAATGTGTGAAATCTGAGGTGCAAAACCTCTTGTTTGGGTGGATGCTGCCTGATGTGTTCCCCTGAGGACAGAAGGTGATTCCGATGGAGAATCTCGACAGGCCCTTTCCTATCCTCTGGTTTCACCTGAAAAACTGGTACATTGGCACCTGACTCTCCACCACATATGGAGAGTGATTAGCCAACATATGCTTACCAGGCAGCCCCAGATTCCTATGAGGACTCGGTCTCCGAGCATGAGTTGGGAAAACCTAACCTTTTGATCATACCTCTTCTAATTTCCTTGATTCTGCTTGGCAGCCACGACCCCAGTTAATTCATAAGCCTTTTTCAGCTCCATTCTCATATCAGGCAGACAGCTCAGATAAGTCTTCAATGGTAGGTTGCCCTCTTCAGTCCCAAAACAAAGGACAATGGGCAACCTTGCCTTGCACCAAAACATCAGATTATGTGGTGAGTACCTGGTAGCTTCATTTCAGGTACAGTTATAACTGTCAACCAGATGTCAATATGTTGACTCCACCTGCTCTTCTTGCTGATCTCCAGGGTCCCAACTATGTCTAGCAAGGTCCGATTAAACCTCTCAGGCTGGGGATCACCCTGCAAATGATAGGGAGTAGTCCTCGACTTCTTGACTCCAAACATGCTCAGTAACTTATAGATGAGCCTACTCTCAAAATCCCGTCCCTGATCACTATGTATCTGCCTGGGGAGGCTATAATAAATGAAATACTTCTCTCATAACACCTTGGCCACCGTGTAGCCCTCTGGTGCTCAGTAGGGAAAGCCCATGCACATCTGGTGTAGTGATCCGTGATGACTAAGACATTCGCCGTGTTGCTGGCATCAGGTTCTATTGACAGGAAATCCATACACACCAGGTCCAGGGGCCCGCACTCTGCAAGTGGGAGAAGGGAGCTGCCCATGTGGGCAGTGTCTTCCTCCATATGCATCAAATGCCCAACTTGCAGTATTCTTTGACCTCCAGCTTCATTCAGGGCCAGTAGAACCAGTCTCTGAGCAATCCATAGGTCTTTTCAACCCCTAAATGTCCAGAATCATCATGAAGTGATTTCAGCCTAATCCTCCGATACTTCCCAGGCAGAACGCTGAGGTTGGTCCGGGGGTGATGTGACCCGGTATAGGATCTGGTTCCTCAACTCCAATCTGGGCCACTCTCTCAGTAATGGAGGCACCGCGTGTGTTTTGTCTTCTCCGCCTGAGCCATGTCTCCCTTTTCGACCACTACCCAAATGGTACTGATGCCCGGGTCATCTCACTGAGCAGCTGCCACTTACCCAGAACTCAATTCCGGTAACTAGTTTGTCTGTTAGGCAGCCCAGCATTTTCAGTAGCCTGGCTTCATGTTAGAAACATAGAAACATAGAAAACCTACAGCACAATGCAGACTTCAGAGCAGTCAGTTTACAGTAACCTTGTGGAATGGCGTCATCAGAACCTCCTAATTGATCGACCACTCGATCCTGCCCTTGCCTTCACCGTGATGGCAAGCTGACACATGGCCTTCCCCCCCCGGAGAAGGAACGCCCTCCCACTCTCTGTCCCTATCCTGCCCTTCATGCACACTTCGGGACAAAGCATCAGCGTCAATGTTTCTGCTTCAGGCTGAAATCATAGGCAGACAATGCCACCAACCACCGATGGCCTGTGGCATCCAGGTCAGAATATAAATTAGGGGATTGTTGTCCGTCCTCACCTTAGACTTGGCACCATTGAGGTAGTCACGCAGCTGATCTACCACAGCCCGTTTCAATGCCAGAAACTCCAACTTGGGCATGGGATAGATTTTCTCAGAGGATGACGGACTCCAGCTGACAAATGCAACAGGTCTCAACCCAGTGTCCTGATCCTGATGCAGGACACCCACTAAGCCCTCTCTGCTGGCATCTGTATGCAGTACATCTGGCAATTGGGGGTCTGCAAAAGCCAGCACAGGCGCCTGGGTCAGCATCTCCTTCAGTGACTGAAAGACCTTCTCACATTTCACATCCCACCTCGGTCCAAAAGGCTCCAAAGGGCTAAGATACTCTTTATGCTACATTCCTTTGGACTTCCTCCCTTTCTTCCCCAAGGGAGGGTAACCACACAGAAGCTGATTCAACGGATGACTCATTTTAGCGCTGCCCTTCACGAACCTCTGATAGTAACCACAGAACCTGAGGAACGAGCTCAAAGTGCACACAGTCTGGGGCCTTGGCCAGGTGGTCACCGCCCCTATCCTAGACGGATCGGTATCAACTCCATCCTGTGAGACTCTGTGCCCAACAGAGCTGACAGAGATTTTGCAGAACTGACACTCATCTAGGGAATGTTTTAACCATTCAGCTTTCAGGCGGCCCAGCATTTTCAGTAGCCTCGCTTCATGTTAGGAACATAGAAACATAGAAAACCTACAGCACAATTCAGGCCCTTCGGCCCACAATGCTGTGCCGAACATGTACTTACTTTAGAAATTACCTAGGGTTACCCATAGCCCTCTATTTTTCTAAGCTCCATGTACCTATCCAGAAGTCTCTTTAAAGACCCTATCGTATCCGCCGCCACCTCTGTTGCCAGCAGCCCATTCCACGCATTCACCACTCTCTGTGTAAAAAGCTTATCCCTGACATCTCCTCTGTATCTACTTCCAAGCACCTTAAACCTGTGCCCAAGGTGCACACATTAAAAATGTTCTTCCAAGGTGGAGCCAAACACCATGAGGTCAGACAGATACACCAATACTTCAAGCAAGTTCATATCCCCCGCCATTTTCTCCATGACACACTGGCAGGTTGCAGGGGCTCCCGATATGCCCTGGGGCAGCCTTTCGAACTGGAAGAATCCCAGGGGACATATAAATGCCGTCTTCTCTTTGTCAGCCTCTCTCATGGGGATCTGCTAATATCCACTCCTCAAGTCCAGCGCACTCAAACACTTAGCACCACTCAGACAGGCCAGCGCATCTTCCATCCTTTGGACTGTATACTGGTCAGGAACAGTACGCCTATTCGGAGTCCTATAGTCCACACACATCCATACCTTCCCATTCTTCTTTCTGGCCACTACTGTTGGGGATGCACAGCGGCTTCTGGACTTAGTGATGATCCCAGCTTCCTTCAACTTACACAAATGCTGCCGAACATCTTCCACCTCTGCAGGGGCCAGTCTCTGCGACCACTCTCTGAACGGGGAATCCTCGGTCACCAGGATAGTGTGATGCGTGCTCTTGGAAGAACTCACATCAAACTCATCAGTGGAAAAGACACCTTCCAGCTTCAACATCTTCTCTACCAACCAACTCTTCCAAACCGCAGGAACCGGGGTGTCCCTGAAGTTGAATGACTCAGCAGTTAACTTTCCCCCTTTTCCAATAGTTTCTCCCCAGCTTGTCACACAGAGACACTAGACATTACCGTCACCAGGAGCAAATGCATCAGGGGCATCCCCCTGCTTGAAGGTGACCTCCCTCTTCGTAGTGTTCCTGACAATCACTGCCATCCTGTTCACCTCTACAACTGAGGGCTTCTGCAGTTCAGGCCTCACCAGTATCCCAGCAGGCATTCCCAAATCCTCTTCATGGTCTTCCAGAGCATCTACTAAGAGGGCCTCGCCCTTGGGCACTCTGGGAAATTTGGGGTTTCCCATTACTCTTGCTACTTCCCCGGGCTGTAACACAATTGGCTTGTATTTCTCTGATCAACTCAACAAACAAGGGAGGGGAGACCCCCGTGCGATCAGGTCTTGAGACTGGGCGCCCTTTACTATTTGGTCCATTCTTAACTGATCCTCCTCAGCCACCTGAATGACCCTTCTGCGCCACAAGCAATTTAGTCTCCTCTCTAGCTGAAAGATGTAGGCAGAAAGCTCCTCCCCCTTCTCCTGATGCATGTTCTGAAACCCCGTCATGAGCTCCACTGGGCTTCCTGTTATGTCAAATACATTTTTCAGTGCTCGGGGTACCTGGACTTCACAACTCTCACAATGTCACCAGCCCGTCCCCTCAGACTCTCAACCAAACTCTGTCGCTTCACGTCACCAGGGCAGTGCCACTCATCTAACAACTGAGAGGTCTGCTCCGCCCAAGTCTTGTACTCCTCCTCCCCTTCAGGGGTGGGCGTTATTCCAGAGAATAGACTGAGCCTACCATAGCTGGGACTCTGGAACTGGGCATTTTTCCATTTAAGCACCAGAGAGGTAAGGGTGGATACTACTCAGAATTCTCACTCTTCCCTGGGGGATAGGGACTCATTAGACAGTCCAAATCAGACCACTCTGGAAGGTATGGGCAGTCCACAGCCCGCCCTCTCCTGGGGCACCAATAGTACTAGTACTGCCGTTACGTCAGCGATAGTCTGAACTAAAAGAAAGTCTGCGCCTGCCTTTTTATCAGATCTCTGCCCCACAATTGTAACTTTGCCGACAGCTTTAACAGTTCTTAAAAGTTGAATTACCAATTCATCAGGAGTACGAATATCTACCCCACTCAACAGGCATGCATTAGTTACCAGTAACCCTGTGGATGCACCCCACTGCTCCACCCCGGCAGCATCCATACCAGCGCAGACTTAATCACACAACCCACTGGTTCAGTGCTCAGGGCAATCACACAGCATCCAACAAAATCAATCCCAGAATGGTACCCCCACAGTTATATCCCTCAGGCTCGACCGGCGGTGTTAGTCTAGGGAAGACTAACATGAAATCTGAGGTGCAAAACCTTCTGTTTGGGTGGATGCTGTGTGATGTGTTTCCCTGTTACAACTCAGTACCGCGAAATAACAGACAGCACACCATATGCAATTAAACGATTTAGTTTTATAATTTTTACTTTGACTAGAGGATTAGTAAAGAAAACAAAAAGAAAAGGGCCCATTTTAATGAAACAGTCTAATGTGCACGTTGGAGCTCAGTTTCCCTTCCGTTGGTCCTCCACCGATTTCCCCCTGGGCTTCGTCAACTCCCAGCCCCACTCCAAGTCCATTCCTTTCGGGTGTCTATGAATTCTCCTTTTTGGCATTTTCTCTCATCTTTCACCGAAAAAAAGGGCCCAGATCACCTTGTTCTCAGGCACACAACAAGAAAAGCACTCCCCTCATTGGACAGTATACATGCCAAAGCTCCTGTTATCTCTAGTCATAACCCAAACACTGCTGCTACAGAGAAATCATTACATTAGCTGTGAAACCTTTCCCAGGGTGTTACAACTGAAAAATAACTAATGTGCAAAAGAAGACGAACTGTGCAAATACAACAAAGTATATGCATAAGTAGATATATAACCATGAGAACATGAGTTGTATGGTCCTTGAAAATGTGTCCATAGGTTGTGGAATCAGTTCAGAGTTGGAGTTATTTATGCTGGTTCAGAAGCCTGTTGGTTGAGGGGTAATAACTGTTCCTAAACCTAGCGGTATGAGTTCTGAGGCTCCTGTACCTCCTTCCTGATGGCAGTAGTGAGAAGAGAGCATGGCCTGGATGGTGGGGTCCTTGATGATGGATGCTGCTTTCCTGT
Organism: Mobula hypostoma; assembly: GCF_963921235.1. Taxonomy (NCBI): domain Eukaryota; kingdom Metazoa; phylum Chordata; class Chondrichthyes; order Myliobatiformes; family Myliobatidae; genus Mobula; species Mobula hypostoma. The sequence goes on from NC_086122.1 coordinate 38,256,604, forward strand.
GGCAATGATCCTTGTAGCAGTGCTCAATGGTGGAGAAGGCTTTGCCTGTGATGAGTTGGGTTGTATCCACCACCTTCTGTAACCTTTTATGTTCCATGGGTTTTGGTGTTTCCACATAACCAGTCAGGATACTCTCCACTGCGCATCTACAGAATTTTGTCAAAGTTTCAAAATTGAAACTTCATACTTGTCTAGAAATAAAATGCTACTGTTTTGTGATATTAACTTTCTTACTAAAATCTGAGATTAAACCCTAGACTTTTCATGGACTGCTTCCAACAGCTCTTTGCAAATTAGGTTTGACATCTGGTATTTGCAGATGTCCGAGTAAACATTCATTCTTCAAACAAATCCTGAAATGGAGGAACTGTCAATTGCTTCATTGTTGTTAATGTGAGCTGAGTGTAAATTTTAACAACTGTAATTGTCAAAATGCATTTCATTGTCAAAGCACTTTTCCATTGAGATACTAGATAAATAAAAAAAAGTTTTACAATCTTACTAACGATAGAAAGCAGGTGATGGCTACTTACTAAGGCAGATTTTAATTTTAAAGTGTTAAAATTGAAGATGAAGACTTTTAAATAGAATATAAGTTTGAAGCATGCAAGAGGAAATTAGTTCCAAATAGTTTATTTGGAATCAAAATGATATCTCCTTTTTGCCCTGAAGATAGCTTCTGTAAAACCTTCATTGGGTCCTTGATGACTTGATCAGTTAATAGCAGACTGTGTGCATGAGAGAGGACCTTGATTTCCTATCCGACCTGAGCTGAGCCTCTGAAACCCCCTTTCCCTCTGTTCTCACCACCATCAAAATGATTGAATTCCACTCTTTTATCATCCATCATTGCCCTCCACAGCTCATCCGAAACACTTCCTTTGCCCTCATTACTACTAGACCAGGGGTTCCCAACCTTTTGTATGCCATAGATCAATACCATTAAGCAAGGAGTCCATGATCCCCAAGTTGGGTACCCCTACATTCAACTATTCTATTCTTACATCCTCCTACCAGCAGCAATCTTTAATTTAGAACTCATCTGAAATGCTGCTGTTTCTATGCTAACTTGTGAGTTCTGTTCACCCATTACTCCTGGATTTGTTAAATTATGGTGACTCCCAATAAGATAATGACTATATAACTCCCATTCCCTTTCTCAGACTCCATTAAGCTCATATTCATTGTTATTCTATGAGAACCTGCGGAATTCATTTCTATCCTCTTGTTAGACATTTTCTTTTGGATGATGATCTGGGGATCTCATGTGACAAGGAAATCTGCAGATCCTGTAAATCCAAGCAATACCTACATAAAATGCTGGAGGAGCTCAGCAGGCCAGGCAGAATCTATGGAAAAGAGCAAACAGTTGACATTTTGGGCTGAGACCCTTCGTCAGCTATCACAGAGGGGGAACAGTGAGAGAAGGTTCACTGAGCTCCTCTTCTTCAGGGTAGGCATCCCTGGAAAAGACTTTGCAGTGTAGTAGTCTAATCACAATCAAGAGGGCATCTTCAGATGCTGGAAATCTGAGCAGTGCTGGTGAAGGGTCTCAGCCTGAAACATCAACTGTTTACTCTTTTCCATGGATGCTGCCTGACCTGATGAGTTAGTTCCTCTCACAATTTGTGTGTGTTGCGTGGGTGTTGGATTAGACTGTTTAATTGTTATTTTCTTTGCAGTTTAACAATTAATTACCTGCTAGTATTTTAAATTACTATTTATATGCATCTAACTGTTTAGTATGTTTCCTAGTGATCACAGTATTTACTGTATATTCAGTTGTTCTGTGTGATTCCTAGTGGTTACAGTTATTTATATCATTCTGGAAAGTTCTGGAAGCTTCATTGGCTTTGCATTATTTGAATAGGGCTATCTAATTGGTTAGCTCTTATCTATGAATTTGAATGGCATGTTTCTTATCTAAGGAGTACTAGAAGGGCAGAACATGTGGCCTCGCCATCTTTTAGTCTTTCGTCTTTTTGTTCCTAGCCACTAGACTTTTGCAGCTCTATATGTCCAATTCCCTTTGTTCTCTTTGTGCATAATAAAATGACTGTAAAGCAACAGGCTTTGTGCCTCTTTCCTGACTTCCGAAAGAACCTTGGATCAAAAACATCAGAATCAAACACATACCACTCTTGCCCCATGTGAAAATTCTGCACCAGCCTCAAGGTGAAAATGCAGCCTTTCAGTTCCTCCTTGTCTTTTGACAATTACTACAACTTGTCACATGCGCTCAAAGTAGGAATAATTCAGATTCAGGAACTTAACTCTTAGAGCGATTTTGTTTCTGACTTTGCCACTGGGCTCGTGCAAACTGGTCTCTAGAGCAGAGCGTTATTGCACTCATTAATTCACTGAGGTGTGGAGACTTGAGTATCTGCAACCTCTGTTTGTGTCAGATAGAGAACTCTAGGAACAGGAGTAGCCCATTCAATCTTTCATGGTCAGACATTTAGTATGATCATGGTTGATCCTTTATTTCAATGGCATATTTCCATTCTCTCTATATATCACTTCACACCTTGTGTGCCTGTAGTACAAGTGATTTCTATGCAAGTTTATTCAGCAAATGGAATATTGGCCTATGTATTATTTGGAGCAGAAATTGATCTGCAGTGACAATAGGCTGGTGGAGAATGGTTGAGGTGCACCTCACAAAGACAAAACCAGTGTCAGTACAGGTGCGTCACAAGGCTGTGGCTTAGCTCCTTGCTCTATTCACTTTATAATTCTGACTGTGTGGCTAATTGCATTCCCAATGCCATATCACATCACCAGATTCAGGAACAGTTATTACCCTTCAACCATCAGGGACCTGAACCAGTGTGGATAATTTCATTCACCCCAGCATTGACATGCTCCCTTCTCACAGCTGCCATCAGAAAGGAGGTACAGGATCCATAGGTCGCACTCCACCAGGTTGAGGAACCAATATTACCCCTCAGCCATCAGGCACCTGAACCAACAAGGATAATTTCACTCACCTCAACACTGAATTGACTCCACAAACTATGAACTCACTTTCAAGGACCCTACAACTCATGTTCTCAGTATTATTTATTTACTTATTTATTTTTATTTGCATAGTTCATCTTCCTTTGCACATTAGTTATTTGTCAGCTTTTGACGTATATGCATAGTTTTTTGTAAAATTCTATTGTATTTCCACTTTCCCTGTAAGTGCCACCTTTGAGCACATCTAGATGGAGCACTGTCGGAGGAAAGCAGCATATTTCACTGGGGACCCCCACCACCCAGGTCATATTTTCTTCTTGTTGCTGCCATCAGGAAGAAAATACAGGAGACTCAGGACCCACACCACTAGGTTCAGGAACAGTTATCACCCCTCAACCATCAGGCTTTCGAACCGGAGGGGATAAATCCACTCACCCCCACACTGAACTGCTCCCGCAACCTATGGACTCACTTTCAAGGACTCCACAACTCGTTTCCTCAATATTTATTACTTATTTATTTTTTATTATTATTTTGTATTTTTCCAGTTTTGTATTTGCACTTTGATTGTTTGTCCATCCAGTTGCATATGGTCTTTCATTGATTCTATTGTGTTTCTTGGATTTATTGCATATGCCTTGCAAGAAAATGAATCTCAGGCTTGTAGATGGTGAGATATATGTACTCTGATGATAAGTTTACTTTGAACTTTGAACAAATGAATCTCAGGGTAGACATGGCAGCATATACATTTTTTGACAACGTTTAGTTTGAATGTTGAAATTCTTTGAAATGTTACCATAGCAACAGGAAGTCAGTGTGGTATGGTAATCTCAATTTGAATAGTGAGAGTGCTAAATTTGCTTTGACTGCTGGATAAGTAAACAATGGCATGAGCTAGGATCTTTACTCCTGATTTTTACTGAAAGATCTCTGATCAATCCCGAATGAAGACCGAACAACTCCTCCCTAGGGACAAATGTCTGTCAATCCTCATTCCTTTGTTCCAAACTTGGCCGTTTGACAAAAAGTCTTGCACAAGAGAGGGATTCATCCCATTCTTCAATCTATAATGTCCTAATTCAGTTAGATTAAAATGGAAATCCACTGTTAAATTCTGTTTCTTCTGAGATTGCTTCTGAATAATGTTGCAATTCCTGTGGGAAAATTTAATTATGTTTTCTATGGAAACCACCCAAAAGCCCTTGGGGAAAAAGCACTTGTTGGGAACTCTGAATTCAGTATTTCTTTAAACATATTACATTACCCAGGTTGATAAATAATAAAACCTCCTTCATTACATATGTAAGTTTTTGAGTTTTATTCCATGATTATAAAGAGAGAGACTATTTCTACTGAAGCAGAGAAGTCTGAGGAGATTGAATAGCAACCTGCCAAACCAAGAGAAGATATGATAGAATGAGATTGGGGATGGAGAGAGTAGAGATAGGAGAAATGTTACTCCATGGTGAGGCGGAGTACAGTGAGGAAGGGGAGCGTCTGATGGACTGGGATGTGAACAACAACCTCAGTCTGAGTGGAGCAGACCAAGGAAATGACTGTGGACTTTAGGAAGGTGCAGATGCATACATGGCTCCTCCATAGAGAGGGCTAAATGTGCGCCAAGTTCCTGGGATGACTTCTCCTGGTCAATATCATCTTCCTGAATAAGAAGGCACAGCAGTGCCTCCACTTCCTGAGGAGATTGAGGCGAGCGAGGCTCCTCCCTCCAGCCATCTTAGTTGAATTTTACAGGAGAACCATTGAGAAAGTCCTGACAAGCTGCATCTCCATCTGGTATGGGAGCAGCGGAGCATCAGACTGGAAGTCCCTACAGAGGACAGTGAGAATGGCTGAGAGGATCACAAGGGTCTCCCTCCATCCACTGGGGACATTTATCAGGAATGCTGTGTACGCAGGATCATTAGTATAATCAAGGATCCCACTCATCCATCCAACATCCGCTTTGACATTCTACTGTCAGGCAGGAGACTCCGATGCTTAAAGACAGGAGCAGTCAGGATGGGAAACAGCTTCTTCCCTCGGGCCATTAGGCTTCTCAACTGCATCACATTCAAAGTGTCACCAGTTAATTTGTACTATATCTTACCATGTTTAATTTATACACTTCACTTTGTTTATTTATGCATAATTCATTTGGAGGTTTAATTCTTACTTTCATAAGTTATTACTTTACACCATGGTCCAGGGAAATGTTGTGTAATTTGGTGGTATACAATATAGTTAAATGACAATAAACTTGACTTGATTATTAACTAAATTGGATATTTAATGCACAATACAGTACATGAAGGCAACAGAGAGAATGGAGAGCAGTGACTATTGTTATAAATTACTCTGGCAAAGCTCCAGCACAGTCACTATGGAATACTAGTACTGGAAATTAGGTGAAAAAACAAACTTGTGCAATTATTCTTCAACACATGAGCTCATAACTGGTGGTAAACTGACATGGACCAAAGCTTGACATGCCCTGTCATGAGGATCTGCAGGGATCTTCGATGAACTTTTCAAACAGGCTGTGAGCTGAGGGGGAAATGCTGAAGGAGCTGTTCATACAAACTCGAACAGGAGGTGGCGGGGAGCCCCACAGTGTGACTGACAACAAAGTTTTACAAACCAATCTATAAGGAACCAAAAGTGTTGCCAGATCAGGACTAATTAATTAGCTTGTTTATTTTGGCTTTTTCCTTAAAGATGTGCTGGGTGCGTCCGGCTACCACTGCACCCCTGGTATCTGTCTGCGGCCCGGAGGTTGGGGACCACTGTGACATAAAGGATAGAAGGACGAGGTGAGAGTACTAATATAATGTATTGTCTATCTATTCTCTGTAGGCATTCCCTCAGGCTTGAAGGCAAGTTCTGAGCTGACTAACGATTTCAATGATTACAGACGCACTGGGACAGGTGGAGCTTAACAGGATAAGTAAACTGAATTATTTCTTGCTCTTTTCACTGCTGATGTTAGGCTCCAAATCCCCCTGTTAGAGAGATGTAAAATGCTGATTGTTCTCCTAAATCGCTTTCTGTTAGCTTGGGGCTTGGTTTTCCGGCCAGTCACTGAGGAGATTACAATTTCTCAAGGAGTTTTTAAGAATGACCTTGAATCATTTTTTCTGACCTAGAAGTTTCTTGCTTTGACATAGCTTGGAGAAGAGTGTCTTCTTTCTTTGGGAGTTCGGTGTTAAGCATGTAGATGGTATGAACTGCCTAACCCAAAGCTGATTAATCATAGTAGAGCCTTGATGCTGGGGCTGTTGGCCTGGGAGAGGATGCTAAAGTTACTTCACCTATCGATGAATTAACTTGGAGGAAAATATGGTTTGGTCAGTGAGACCAAAGAACTGATTGTGGACTTCAGAAAGGGTAAGATGAGGGAACACTCACCAGTCTTCATAGAGGGGTCAGCAGTGGAGAGAGTGAGCAATTTCAAGTTCCTGGGTGTCATTATCTCTTGAGGATCTATCCTGGGCCTAGCATATCAATGCAGCTACAAAGAGGGCATGGCAGTGACTATATTTTATTTGCAATTTGAGGAGATTTGGTATGTCACAAGAGACACTAGCAAATTTCTACAGGTGTACCATGGAGAGCATTCTAGCTGGTTGCATCACTGTCTGGTATGGGTGAGGGTGCTACTGTACTGGATCAAAATAAATGCAAAGAATTGTATACTTAGTCAGCTCCACCATGGACACTAGCCTCCATAGTATCTAAGACATCTTCAGGGAGCGATAACTCAAAAAGGCAGCGTCCATCATTAAGGACTCCCTTTACCAAGTAGATGCCTTGTTATCATTGCTACCATCGGAAAGGAGGTACAGAAGCCCGAAGGCACCCACTCAACAATTCAGGAGCAGGTTTTTATCTTCTGCCATCCAATTTCTGAATGGACAGTGAACCCATGAGCTCTACAGTTTTTTCTCTATTATTATGTATTGCCAAGTACCACTGCCACAAGGACTGCCAAATTTCACGCTATATGCTGGTGATATTAAAGCTGATTCTGATTAATGCTACTCCTCCAATTTAATCACATGCCTACCCCAGGCTATCCATGTTTTCAATGTTTACAAGAACGCTGGGATCATTGCTGATTTGTAGACCATTAACTTAGTGTGGGATTTGAGATCCTGGTCCTCAGGCTTTTCTTAGGAAGCCAAAAGCTTTTCTAATATATTGCAGCCGGTGGTGGATTTCATCATCGTTGCCTGCCCTCACTAAGATGTGACCACTAGGATATTGGGAGTGAAGAATTCACAATCTTTAGTTTTGTCAAAAGAAGCAAAAACAATGATGATCTGTTAATCATTGTAAAGAATCAGGCCTTATTTTCAATAGTGTGACCAGTTCTAACTCAGTGCAATGAGAACTTTAGAGAAGGTACAGGAAAAGTAGAAGGGGTGAGAAGGGATTCTGCCTGCTCCTGCCCCACTGAACTCGATAACCTAACTGTCTGGTTAGGCTCATTGTCTCTGCCTGCTCCTGCCCATGTGCTCATATCCATGTCCGCATACATTGACTCCATTCTATCCCCCTTGGTTCAGTCTCTTCCCACCTATATCCACGACTTCACATGTTCTCAATCTCCTCAACAACTTTTAATTTCCTGGACCTGACCACTTTATTTTCACCATGGACGTCCAGTCCTTATACACATCTATCTTTGATCAAGAAGGCCTTAAAGCTCTCTGATTCTTTCTCAATAAAAGACCCAACCAGTTCACACCTACCACCACCTCCTCCATCTGACAGAACTGGTCCTCACACTCAAAAATTTCTCCTTTGGGTCCTCCCACTTTCTCTAAACTCAAAGGGTAGCCTCGGGCATCCGCATGGGTCCCAGTTATGCCTGTCTTCTTATTGGCTTCGTAGAAGAGTCCATGCTCCAAGTCTTCCCTGGTAATGCTCCCCAACTCTTCCTCTGTTACCTTGATGACTGTGTTGGTGCTGCTTCATGCACCCATGCTGAGCTCGTCAATTTCATTAACTTTGCCTCCAACTTCCACCCTGCCCTTAAATTCATTTGGTCCATTCCTGACACCCAATCTCTTTTCAATTTCTTTCTCAATCTCACTGTCTCCATGTCTGGAGACTGACAGGGATTATTGACAGTTTTATAAAACTACTGATTCCCACAGCTATCTTGACTATGCCGTTTCCTGCCCTGTCTCCTTTAAAATGATATTGCCTTTTCTTAGTTCCTTTGGCTCCGCCACATCTGTTTCTAGGATGCTTTCCTTTCCAGGACATCAGAGATCTCCTCCTCCTCAAGAGAACAGGATTTCCATTTCTCCTCCATTGATGCTGCCTTCACCTTCATCTTCTGCATTTCCCAGACATCCATGCTCACCCCATGTCTTGTTGCCCTAACAGTGAAAGAGTTCTTGTCCTCACCTACCACCCCATGGGCCTCCACATCCAACATACTCTTCCACAACTTCTGCCATCTTCAATGGGATCCTACCACAAAACACATCTTTACCTTCCCCCCACTTTCCGCTTTCCATGGGGTTCACACCCTCCATGATTCCCTCGTTCATAGATCCCTCCCCACTAATCTCCCTCCTGACACAGATCCCTGTAAGTGACAGAAATGCTACACTTGCCCATTCACCTCCTGCCTTAGCTCCACTCAGAGCTCCAAACAGAACTTCCAAGTGAGAGAACTCTTCATCTGCAAATCTATTGGAGTTGTCTATTGTAACGTGCGCTCCAGGTGCGGTCCCCTCCACATGGGTGAGACCCAGCGTAAGTTGGGGGACTGCTTTGCTGAACACTTCTACTTCAACTGCCAAAAGCGGATTTTAATTCCAATCCCCATTCCCTTTCTGACATGTTGTTCTATGGCCTCCACTTTTGTTATGATGTGGCCACCCTCAGGGTGGAGGAGCAACACCTCATATCCTGTCTGGGTAGCCTCCAACTTGATGGCATGAACATTGATTTCTCCTTCCAGTAAAACAATTCACCCCACTGCCCTCTTCTTGTATTCCCTACTCTGGCCTATTACCTCTTCTCCTCACCTGCCTAAGAATTCCCTGGTGCCCCTCCTCCTTCCCTTTCTCCTACGGTCCACTCTCTTCTCCTATCAGAATCCTTCCTCTCCAGCCCTTTACCATTCCTACCCCCTTGGCTTCACCTGCCATCTTCTAACGAGCCTGAGCATTTTTATTCTGGTGTAACTCCTCTACATTTCCAGTCGTGATGAAGGGTCTTGGCTCAAAACATTGACTGTTTATTCATTTTCCATAGATGCTTCCTGACCTGCTGAGTTTCTCCAGCATTTTGTGTGTGTTGCAAGGGAGGATAAAGGATCAGAAAAGTTGGAAATATTCTTTTTGAAGTCGGCTTGATTTATTTGTAGTTCCAAAAATATGAAGAATTTGAGGGAGGGTATAAGGTGAAACTTACTACTGGCAAGAGGGTTGGGAATTAGAAGACACAGATCTAAAATACTTGATAATAGATGTGAGGTTTTTATTGAATGTAGTAATTTGTTCTAATGTGGAATGTACAGAATGATAATGTGCATGAAGCAGATAGTATCTTTCAAAAGAGAATTGGGAAGCTACTGGAGAATGAAACACTAGTGAGGTTAGGAGAAAAGGCTGGGAGTACATACTGAACTGAAATCTTCTCTCACAGAACCAGGGTAGTAATGATGAGCTGAATATCTTCCTTTTGTCCTGTATAGTTTTGTGACACAACTACATATAAATGAGCAATTGACAATTTTAATAACGAGCTGGAGCTTTAAGAACAACCTTGTATATCTGGGCTGTGGGGATTCTGATTAGATGTGGCGTGTTCTGGCACAGCAGATTCTACAGGGCCAACCGGAGGTGGCATTGTCTTTTGTAAACGTATTTTATATGCTTGCAAAATCCTGCTGGACATTGAGAATTTGGAGTGGTGCAGGTTCACCCATCTGTGGGTTACTCGTTTGCGCAGGAGCTGGGCTTGGTGCAGATCGTGCTGCTGTCTGAGTCAGAGATGCATCAGAGGAGTTGGAGGTGCAAAGGTGGTGTGCGTCCCAACAGCGGGTGAGCACCTTAGCCACTCATCCTGTGATCACAAGACACTATTGGACATTGTAGTTGTGGAATGCTGCAAATCAGATTTATTAGTGGACAGCAGGGGGGACAGAGGGGGAAGTGGGGGGGAAGACTGTCTGGTCTCAGTCATAGTGCGGACTGAGCCTCGGGCTGTGGTGTTGCCTGTTTGTAGACACCTAGAAGAAAGATGCTGGAGGCGGGTGTGGTGAGGTGTGGCATGGTGTCCAAGCAGGAGTTGGTGCTGTTCCCCAGTATTTGCTCAAGCCATATTGTGTTCGTCTGCAGACTGCTGTAACATTCATGAACACAGGGTCTTGCTCTATAATTTTTGTGTGACTGTAGTTTACTGATATCTATGCCTCTACTGCTTATACAAAGTATAATTCTGGAAAACTCTGGAAGCTTCTTTGTTCTGCATTGTTTGAATAAGTGTCATTTCACTGGTTAACTCTTAACTATAAATTTGAATGGAATTTTCCTTACCTCTCTAGTATAAAAACGGCTGACTGGAAGGCAGTGTCATCTTAATCTTACTTTTAGCTTCTTCCTCATAACCTTGTTTTCCTTTCATAAGTGGATGCTACAATCCCATTTACCTGCATTAGGGCCTGTATACTTTTAAATCTTGCCTTTTTAGTACCTTGTCTAAATATTTCATAAATATAGTAGTTGTATCTGATCCCACCAGCTCCCCGGGCAGTGTATTCCAGATCTTATCCATTCTCCATGTTAAAAATAATCCTTTCACATCTCCTTTAAAACTCCTTCCCCTCACTTTAAATCTGTGCCCCTTTTGTATCTGATACCCCCACCATGGAAACTAGATTCTAATCAATTTATCTATAACTTCCTCTTGATATTCCTCTATCAGGACAGCTCTCAGCCTCCTTCACTCCAGAGAAAGCAAGTCTACTCTATCCAATCTCTCTCCATAACTTAAAGCCCTACACTTCAAACAACTATTCCTGATGAATCTCCTCTGTATTCTCCAAGAAGTAATCACATCCTTCTTATAGTTAAACTACACAATACACTGTGCAGTTTAACCATTTATTCATAAAACGTCAATATAATCTCCCATTTTTTTAAGTATTTTATTTCCTAAGGCAAGCATACCTCACGACTGGTCCACCCCTTTATTGGTCTGTGTTAGCTCTTTCAGGAAGCTGTGGATTTAGAAACCTTAAGGTCTCTCAGTTTGTGAATATCCATTTGTGCTACACGATTTCCAATGTATGTCTTATTATCCTTATTAATGTCTTAAAATGCATCGCCTAACTTTTGTGGTGATTATATTCTGTGTGCTAATGCTCCCTCAAATTTTCTGCTGCTCCTTCAACAACCTTGCTTGCTATCCACAACACCTCCAATTTTTGTCAGATCTGTGATTTGTATTCCTCTATTCCTTTCGCCCTCATACTCACCTAACTCCCGATAACTGCATGAATACCCTCTGTCACGACCAGTTTGACTTTGTAAAGGTATTTCTCCTGAATTTCATTTTGAATTTAATGATGAATACCCTGCACTTACGATCCCAAGTTTTGGGCTTTGCCACACCTGGATATCCCTTCTCTATCCTTACCCTGTCACACCCTTCTATTAGAACATAAACTCAGAACATTACACCGCAGCACAGACCATTCTGCCCTCATTAAGGTGCTAACCCTTTAACCTACGCTAAGATCAATATAATCCTTCCCTCCCACCTACCTCTCTATTTTTCTTTCATTCATATGCCGAAGAGGCTCTTAAATGTCTTTAATATAACTGCCTGTACCACCACCCATGGCTGCACACTCATGCACCCACCAATCTGTGTAAGACAAACCTAACTCTGACATCCCCTGTACTTACCTTTCGACACCATAAAGTGATGTTTATTTTTATTTTTGTTTAGAGAAACAGAATGTAAACGAGCCCTTTCAGCCCAGTGACCCCACGGCACCCAATTACACCCATGTAACCAATTAACTAAATAAAGTCTACGTTTTTGGAATGTGGGATGAAACCGGAGCAAACCCACACTCGACACAGAGAGAACGTACAAACTCCTTACAGACAGCGGTGGGATTGAACCCAGGTCAATGGTGGTGTAAAAGTTTCGCACTATCCACTGTGCTACCTTGTCACCCTTGAAATAGCCATGTACAGTATGCCCTGGGAAACATCTTTGTCTATACATGCGATCTATGCCTCTTCTCATCTCGTACACCTCTATCAAAACACCTCTTCACCTCCAAAGCCATAGCTGACTCAACCTATCCTTGTAAGATATGCTTTCTCACCCAGGCATCCCATCGTAAATTGGGGAACTGCTTCGTCGAGAACCTCCGCACCATCTGCCACAAGTAGGAC